>NW_017100129.1:96929-114526 GCF_001263275.1 Habropoda laboriosa | reverse complement strand
AGTTTGACAGCTTCCACTTCACGAATCTGACGTAACAGTATTGACAAATCGTTAAATCCTCTTAAAATTAACGTCCTTCGAACGTCACATTTTTACCTCTTTATTTGCCGGAGGTTCGCTTTGTTTATTCGCTTCCGTCGATCCTTCTGGGTTGCTAGATACCTGATAAAATGTGTAGAATGTACGCGTAAAAGCACAGATCTAGATGTTTCGACACCGATCAGGTAACCAGGATAATATACAGAACCTTCACCGTCTTTCCTGGTTTTTTCTCGGATCGCGCGATGATTTGAATGTTCGTGCGACCTTTGTCCGGTTTTCCTCCGCCGTTTCCATCTCCGCCGTCTGTAAAACTGGTTGTAGGTCCCGGTGCAGGACCTTGAGATCCGGAACTCGAGACACCGACTCCGTGAGAGCCTGTTGTAGCACCGGCGTAGAGTTCTCCCGAAGCTAGAGATCCAGATCTTCCGCTTCCGTCTAAGAAACCGCCTAATCCGGCCGCTGCCGTGTGTCTTCCCTGTCCGAGACCTGCCCTCGCGTAGAGATTTCCACCTGTTGATTCGTTTGTTTACAATTTTTCGCTGCGATACTTGTGGGGATTAATGCAGAGGCTGATGGATAAATATCGAGTTGACGCTAATGAAAGTTCCAATTGGCAGGTTTATACTGTGTATTAAACTTTTAGTTTATTTTTTAAGCGTACCATATTTACTTCACTTTAATTTTTAAGAGTAATATATTTATTTCAATTTAATTTTTAAGAGTAATAGTTGAGGAGTTTGCTGTAGTACATGTGTGTCGGATAGTGAAAAAGGTTGTGATATAATTGTTTGGATATTACTATTTGACGTGACGAATAATCGGGATGTGCGAGTTGTTTTTTTGCCGAAGTGTAAACTTGACAAATTTGTGGTACAAGGTGCTGAAAATGAAAACTTAGCATTTGAAGGAGTATATGTAAATTTTGGGAGACTTGAACGTTGGTGTGCAAAGTTAGAATCGGTGAGTTTTTATTGGAAAATGAACCAAGAGGAAGATTATTGAAAATAATTCACGGTAAAGAATAGGAAATTTTGTAATATCCTCCCTTATTCACTAGACTTTGCTTCAATAGTCTACTATTTCTTTGGACACCTGAGCAATTTTTTTTTTTTAATAAATAAATCATTTTGAAATGAAGACACTGTAAAAGTAGTACTCAAAGGGTAATGATTTTTGTAAATTTGTAATAATGAAACTAGTTAACCGTTTCGAAAAGTGAAATGATTTCGACGAAGTACACTATATTTTTAAAAATAATCTTTCATACGCACCGACTTAATGTAACAAGAATTGACCTATATAAATGGAAACGTTAGATCAATTTGCATGATATCCAACGCGTTTCCAACGTGTATTTAGCTAAAGTATAGAGTGCACGAAGAATAAACGAGGACTTTACTATGTAATGTAACAGAAAAAAGATTCCTCGAGAAGCATTAGCGCAGTTAATCGCTCATTCGTCCTATAAAAAGAAGGAAAACAAGTGCTGCCAAGATGGAATTGTACCAAGTAAAATTTGCACTGAAAGACTTCACCGTGATCTATCATACTGTCACAGGTAACAAGATTCTTTAAGAGACATCAGTTCAAATAATCGCTCGCTCGTCCTATAAAAAAATGAAAAAAGAATAGCGCTGAGCTGGAATTGTACCAACTATTATAGAATTTGCATTGAAAGGCTTCACCGAGATCTATCATTATGTCACAAATGAAAGGATAAGAAAGATTCTTTAAGAGATATTAATTCAAACAATCGCTACTCTTTCTACAAAAAAGGAGGGAAAAATGGTGCCTTCAAGATGGAATTGTACCAACTATTATAGTATTTCCATTGAAAGACTCCACTGTGATCATTCATAATGTCAGAAATCAAAAGATTCCCCAAGAGACGTTACTTCAATTAATCGCTCGCGCATCCTATGAAAAAAAAATGACAAAATAATGGCGCCAAGGTGGAATTGCACCAACCAGCATTTGCATTGAAGAAATTCACCGTGAACCGTCATAATTTTACAAATAAAAGGATTAAAAGGATACTTTAACAGATATTAATTCAAATAATCACTCGCTCGTCGTATAAAAAAAAAAATGACAAAATAATGGCGCCAAGGTGGAATTGCACCAACCAGCATTTGCATTGAAGAAATTCACTGTGAACCGTCATAATTTCACAAGTAAAAGGATTAAAAGGATACTTTAACAGATATTAATTCAAATAATCACTCGCTCATCGTATAAAAAAAAAAATGACAAAATAATGGCGCCAAGGTGGAATTGTACTGAAATTTGTACTGAAAGATCACTGTGATCTATCATAGTGTTACAAATAAAAAGAGTCCCCAAGAGACATCACTTCCATTAGTCACTCTCTCATCGCATAAAAAAAAATGGAAAAAATAGCGACGCCAAGATGGAATTGTACCAACCAGCGTTTGCATTGTCACCGCTGAGCAAACCACCCAGCCCAGCAGCCGCATGGGCGCCCCATGGCGTCCCTGCGCTAGCATGAAGTCCACCACCAGTTCTCGATCCACCTAAAAGACCACCTAACCCAGCTTCCGCGTGATATCCACCAAAATTGAATCTGACCCCACCATTTGTGAACTGGAACAACGGAGCCTGCGAAAAAGGATACACAGGAAAACACAAATTTCAAAAAATCGATAAAAAGGGATACATCCTCGCGGGGGAATTTTTCGCTGTTATCGTTCGATCATTTTCGGTGAATGTTGAGTGGGGAAACGGATGGTTAAATGCACCCGTTATCTCGACTCAATACTGTTCAGCTATTTAGCAATTGTTAACGAGCTAATAATTTTCGAACTGTTCGGCGTATACTCTCCTATCGCGCTCATTTCTCATGACCGTCGATAAATCGTCACGATTTCCTCCAAGTGTATCACGCAAAACCGGTAAACGGTGTACGAAATTAACGAAGAGGAGCGAATTACCATTTTGAAAATTGCATTCCCGTGTTCGTTTAACCTTCCGCGATGAAATTTAACCTCGATTTTCGGTCACCGGAACCGCTATCGACGAGTTTTAATCGTTTTTACGACTTCTCCAAGAGCATATAACCATAGACCTCGCGCTTCCGCAATCCTTTCTCTGTTCGTTGTTACGTTCGTCGGTTACCTAATGCTATTCCCCGATCGCTCCTTCCAATCTCTTTTCCGATACATTTGCTGGCACGCTTGACGTATTGTCACTTGTTCATTACGGTAATAATCGTGGACGCGAGAATCGAGGAGGTAAGGTGTAATTAGCGCTCACGTTGCACTCGAGGAAATTAGAAAGTGAGAAATATTAGAAACCGGGAGGTGTTTAACGCTATCTAGAACTATCGTGCAACAAGGACGAACTCGTAGAAGCCGGATTTTTGGAATTTTGAGTATATAAATTACGCCAGTTGTCGATCAACCCTCGCTTTCGTACCGTTAAAATTCTCAGAACTCGACGAATTGCCGTCTCATTTCTATCAGATCACGATTAAAAGAAAAATGTGTCTTCGAACGAATTAGAAAAACTCACTGCACTCGCTGGATCCTGGTTACCGATCGACTGTGGCATTCCGTTCACAAGAACCAAGAAACAAAGCACAAACAACGAGAGAACTTCACGACACAGCATCTTTCCTACGACTGAATCGCGCCACCGTTTGCCCCGAGCATTTACTACCGATTTCTAAAAAGACCTCCAAGACATCTCTCGCTCACCTTCACCACGGGAAGGGATAAGGTTCTGACGTAGCCTTAAGAAGAACTTGCCGATCCAGTCGCCGTATGCTTCGTGACTGTCCGCGTATTGTCGTTTTATGCGACGAATGTCCACTTTGATTGTAAATGTATTATGATTGCAGGGGTCAAGGACGATCTGCTTGCCGGTGAGCAAGAGGTGGACACGCTCGTTTTTCCACGCTCATTGTTAGACCGTTTTGTTTAGACAATGGTTATTGTTAGAGCTGAGGATAGATATTAGAGAGCCAAAATGGGAATCACACCTGCGACTTTCGGATGGCGGAAGATGAGGAAGCTCTGTATTTTTTCTTGTACTTGCAGAGGTAGTTTGGTATGGATTTAGATTTGGAGAGGATAGAGGAAGTTGTAGGTTCGAGGGTGAAGGGTTTTTAAGGGTTTGAAGTGTGGGAAGGATAAGGTTGAAATTTTGGGTGTTACGGAACACTGATTGTTGTTTTGGATTAGTTGGCTTCCTCGAAGGTGGACAGACTTTTCTTTTATTTGTTCTGGCTAGAGACTGAGATGAAACGCGTTGATACGCAAAAGTTTCGTTTGGTTGCGAAAATTGCGAGTCCAGTGAAGTCGAGAGTCCATATTTTCGGCGAAGTCGAATGCATTGTAAATTTAAAAATTTGAAACTTTGGAAAATTATATATTTGAAAATTGAAGTATTTGTAAATTTGAAAATTGAAATATGTAAATATATGAATATTAGAAAAATGAACTACTTAAAACTTTAAACGTTGGAAAATGAAACGCGTTCGTAAGCAAAGGTCTCGTCTCACCGGAAAACCCACGAGTCGGCATCGCCAAAAGCCTCGCAAACCGGTATACAGTAAACGATAAAATTGCATAAAGATAATTTATTTTTGGAACAGGCAGAATGTGTATCAGTGGTATTTCCATTAACAAGTCAGTTAGAATGTCACAAATCCACTAACACACTCCTACACGGAAACCAGTTGAATTCGTAGTACTCGTTTACTCGTTAAAGAAGATTTCCGACAAATCGACTCGAGAGATTCGTAAACGCGAAGTAAACACTGATCTCTTACCCAAGTGCATCAAATGACGTCAACCAGATTGCAACCGAAATAGCAAAAAATAAGCTAATAAGTATCGAAACTGATTCGTAATATCCTGGATCAAAGATGAGCAGAAAGTCGGAAGATCTTCCAGAAGAAACTAATTATACAACCGCGTATCGTGATTCAGAATGGTCCAAAGTCTTCTCAATTTCTCTGAACACACAAATCGACTCTTGGAAATCCCGTTAATCGCCTAGTTTTTTCCTCCACGTCGACAATGTTACTTCGAATAGAATCAGCATGTGCATATCGTTAACTCGCAAGTTCATCGTACTCGCCTGGAATCTTATTGAATCGATAACACGTCTGGTATCTATTACGAAAGTTACATACGCGCGGTGTATTACAAAAGCAAGGAAACACAGAAAGTCAATCTTCGTTGTTTCCTCCAGATAACACTTAACGAAAGCATTAGTCGATGAAATCGTTCTTATGAATCATTCAACCTTGCGGACACTGTATTTTTCATACGTCTACTGAGGCATTGTAACTGCGGAGTAGGTAATTTAATGTTCCGCCGCGGGCTAATTAGCATTCCACGCTGGAATTTATTCTATAGGTAACATCTTGTACGCACAATAACGACACGAGCCTAACTATCGACATACATATGTTATCGACGTAGCGCAAAAATCCACGGAGATATTCGATTTTCTTCGATTAACACTTCAGGTTCCGGGGACGCGCCATTTTGACGCACTCCGAATTTCACGGGGAAAATTACAGAAACCGTTTACGTTACTCTCCTACCATTTGCGCTTATTCTAAATTTTATACAATTATATAATATCGCATAGTGTCATTTATAAGTTAACAGCGCATGGTACGTTGCTTTTAAATGAAATAAGTAATTTTTTTAAAGAAAATCTGCGGTTCCGTGCACGCTTTAATTTGACGAGTGAGAAATTTAGAAATTTTGCAGCAGCGGTTCAAAATGTACTATAAGTGAGCCGTTGGAAACTTGGGCAGCGAAAATTTGACGAGTGAGAAATTTAGAACCGTTCTTCAACCCTTTCGCTACGAGCGTCTTTTCTGCCGAGACACTCGCGCCATAAGTGGCATCAGCGGCCGGATTTGCGCCTTACTGCAACGAAAGTTGAATTGATAGTGTTTCCTGATAAAAAAAACTTTCCTCGAAAGAGGACATTTATTGGCAATATCGAGCTCTCTCTAACAAATGATATCGCAGAAAATATTGAGACTGCAAGTCAAGAGAGAGATACAGAACGAGTAACTATAGTCGTATGTCAATGGCATTTTATGGAGAGCGACTATAGTCGCCCATAGTAGCGAAAGGGTTTCTTAACTCTTTGATCTCCAAATTTTTTTAAAATTTTCTTTTCAATAACTCCCTAGTATTCTATGAATTTTATTTAAAATGCACTTCGAAAGACATTCGGTAGATAGGAACGAATTTAAACAATTTTTTTACCAATTACATTGAAAATAACATTTAGGGTTATATGTATGTGCACCTACTGCTCATCCAGGTAAGAAAAATATTGCAAAATACAGGATGTCCCGTAACTCCTCGAACACCCGGAAATGGGGGTTGCTGGGATGATTCTGAACAACTTTTTCCTTTACCAAAATGTTGGTTGAAGCTTCGTTTTTGAATTATTAACGAAAAACACTGGCCAATCAGAGCGCGCGCTCAACCACGAGAGCGTTGGCTCTCGACCGCGCTCGATCGTGGTCGTGAACAAACGCATTGGCACAGCCTGGGTATCGAGGGATGCTTGCGGCAAATGTTACATCGTCGTAAATTAAGAATAATGTGGAATTATTCGTTATTCATAAATAACAAATAAACTATTAAGTCGTTTAATAACTGTGTTCGATACTTTTATTCGTTATCCGAAAGGAATAAACTGTTTTATTACTTATGAAAAACTTAGAGAGAGATACAGAGTGATACTATAGTCGCTCGTCGTATGTCTGTGGCATTTTATGAAGAGCGACTATAGTCGTCCATAGTAATGAAAGGGTTTTTAAAGAAAATCTGCAGTTTCGTTCAGGCGTTAATTTGACCCGTGTCCGTAGAGATAGATACATAAGAAATGTCCCTAAACCTAGTGTCAACGGCGATCTTTCATCGAGCGTGTCGCCACGGAATAATAAATTTTCATACAAAAGACAGAAAGAAAGAAGGAGGTTTATTTGAATATCCAACAGACCCGCAGACGAGTTCGTTATTCATCGTAGGCGTTACATTCGCGAAATATAAATGTTTTCCGTATCCGAGGACCGACTCGACGCGCATTTCAATCGATCCCTCGGCCAAAGCTGTGGAATTTTTTTCGTGATGTAAAACGTGACTGGAGGAACCGTGGGTCAAACCAGACCACGGAAATCCAATGATTCACGGTGTGGTATCGTTGAAATCGTACAATTGTTATTCGGCTAACAACATGCTTTCCCTAAGCAGCAACATTATCTGTTTAAAGGATACAACATGACTCAGCCGCGTATCGGCTCACAATTAGCATGTAAATTTATTCGTAAAACAGTGCACGTTAAGCAAGTACAAACGTTATCTGGAGAAATTTCAGATCGTTTCAATGGTTGTTAACCCTTTCGCTGTAAAGCAAGTACAAACGTTATCTGGAGAAATTTCAGATCGTTTCAATGGTTGTTAACCCTTTCGCTGCTGACAGCTCGAATGTAACGCTCTGGCTGTTTACGACTGAGTTACAGCGTTGATAGTCGTGCTACGTATTTCGTTAACCAAACATTTTGTGTTTTATATTTGCGAAATAAGTAAGGTGTAGATACAGTAAACTCCCGTGTAACGCGGTTGTAGCTTCCCGTGGACCGCAATTCTTTCGGTAACGCTCAACTAAAGTAGATTTAATTTTGAAATGCGGGCAATTCTTGTATTTCATTGTTTGCCGCGTTGGACGAGGAATCGCGTTACATGAAAGCAGTAGTCTTTGGCGCGTTATACGGGGGTCTGTTGTGTAAAGAAGAAAATGTGAATACGAAGTTCGATTATCACTGTTAATTATGTCTTATTAAATGTAAGTCTATTGGCGCCGATAAGAATTAATTTCCTTCTAATCTTGGAAGGATATCCTCCCGCTTCTCGGTGCAATTTTGTTCTGAATCGGAGGATCCTCTTCGTACCCTAATTTATCTGCCACATTTGGTCGAATTTTCTGCTGCAGTCGTGTCCTGTCGTAGTGATATTTGTACGGACTCTCGTCTTTAGGAGCGATTTTGTTTTGTATCGTGATTTGAGTGTTGGTTGGCCGAGAACCGGAATATGTACCGAATCCAGCTGTGATTCCGTGCCATTGGTAATTCGTGTCCTCTTCTACGTTCTCGTGGACCTCGTAGGTGTTCTGATGGTTGTTCATGACACCTTGACCACCTTGTATACCTGAAAATGTATTTCCTGGAGAATTTGGGAAGTTGTTATTTGGTGTAGAAGTGAATTCTTTCCGAGCGGATTCGCATGATTGATCCGATGTCACCGAGGTTCGATCGCGATTGCAAAAGGTAATCGACAGTAATGAAGAAAACATTTCTAAACATCTTCTCTAAAAATTGTACATTCCGTTCCACAATCTGAGTCGCTGATAACCCAAATTTAGCAGCAGATGCGACGTAAAATAAATAAAATAAAATAAAAATAACGAAAATTATTTCGATGATTTTTTATGAGTTTTCAAATGTCGGAAGAAATTCTTTTCTGCACCGAATAGACGTGTATAGTGAGATGTGTACCATGATCTCCATGTCCACCATGACTTCCATGTCCACCGTGACCCCCATGTCCACCAAAAGCACCTTGAATACCACCTACAATTCCATGATTGCTAACAAGAACAGACAAAGCGTTCAAACCAAACGGATCTTTCTGGTTAAGCTTGAAAGTCCTCTTCGTCTGCTGCTGTTTGAAACGTTGCTGCTGATGTTGCTCCCTCTGCAGCCTCTGTCGTTCTTTCTGGGCCATCATCCTATCTCTTCTATCCTGTCGCAGTCGTTGCACTTCGTCGGCACTCAGACGCCTCTGACCGGTAGTTGCCTTCACCAGATTTCCAACCGCCTCCAGAGTTGAAACAGGGATCTACAGAAAAGGAAGATTTAGGAGAGATAAAAGAAAAGTTTGAATAGAGTAACGCTCTGGCTGTTTACGACTGAGTTACAGCGTTGATAGTCGTGCTACGTATTTCGTTAACCAAACATTTTGTGTTTTATATTTGCGAAATAAGTAAGGTGTAGATACAGTAAACTCCCGTGTAACGCGGTTGTAGCTTCCCGTGGACCTCAATTCTTTCGGTAACGCTCAACTAAAGTAGATTTAATTTTGAAATGCGGGCAATTCTTGTATTTCATTGTTTGCCGCGTTGGACGAGGAATCGCGTTACATGAAAGCAGTAGTCTTTGGCGCGTTATACGGGGGTCTGTTGTGTAAAGAAGAAAATGTGAATACGAAGTTCGATTATCACTGTTAATTATGTCTTATTAAATGTAAGTCTATTGGCGCCGATAAGAATTAATTTCCTTCTAATCTTGGAAGGATATCCTTCCGCTTCTCGGTGCAATTTTGTTCTGAATCGGAGGATCCTCTTCGTACCCTAATTTATCTGCCACATTTGGTCGAATTTTCTGCTGCAGTCGTGTCCTGTCGTAGTGATATTTGTACGGACTCTCGTCTTTAGGAGCGATTTTGTTTTGTATCGTGATTTGAGTGTTGGTTGGCCGAGAACCGGAATATGTACCGAATCCAGCTGTGATTCCGTGCCATTGGTAATTCGTGTCCTCTTCTACGTTCTCGTGGACCTCGTAGGTGTTCTGATGGTTGTTCATGACACCTTGACCACCTTGTATACCTGAAAATGTATTTCCTGGAGAATTTGGGAAGTTGTTATTTGGTGTAGAAGTGAATTCTTTCCGAGCGGATTCGCATGATTGATCCGATGTCACCGAGGTTCGATCGCGATTGCAAAAGGTAATCGACAGTAATGAAGAAAACATTTCTAAACATCTTCTCTAAAAATTGTACATTCCGTTCCACAATCTGAGTCGCTGATAACCCAAATTTAGCAGCAGATGCGACGTAAAATAAATAAAATAAAATAAAAATAACGAAAATTATTTCGATGATTTTTTATGAGTTTTCAAATGTCGGAAGAAATTCTTTTCTGCACCGAATAGACGTGTATAGTGAGATGTGTACCATGATCTCCATGTCCACCATGACTTCCATGTCCACCGTGACCCCCATGTCCACCAAAAGCACCTTGAATACCACCTACAATTCCATGATTGCTAACAAGAACAGACAAAGCGTTCAAACCAAACGGATCTTTCTGGTTAAGCTTGAAAGTCCTCTTCGTCTGCTGCTGTTTGAAACGTTGCTGCTGATGTTGCTCCCTCTGCAGCCTCTGTCGTTCTTTCTGGGCCATCATCCTATCTCTTCTATCCTGTCGCAGTCGTTGCACTTCGTCGGCACTCAGACGCCTCTGACCGGTAGTTGCCTTCACCAGATTTCCAACCGCCTCCAGAGTTGAAACAGGGATCTACAGAAAAGGAAGATTTAGGAGAGATAAAAGAAAAGTTTGAATAGACAGAATGTACAACGATGTTTCTGTACCTGTAAGACACTGTCGATGGCCTGAGAATTTTCTGGACTGAAATTCTGCGCCGCAGCTGCAGTCTGCCTGATTGCTGTGATTGGAATCTGAAGTAGAAAGTTCATTCGAGTTGCAGCATCGGAAACACGACGAGGAAGTGAAGTACTCACGTTGAAAATGCTGTCTATTACGTGTCCACCTTGCCCGGAATCATCTTGGCGCTTTGCACGCTGAAGAACGAGCTGAAATTTGAAATTCAAAGTGGAGAGTGCGACGACGCCACTCTCGGCTGTGTCGCGAAGTGTGATAAGCTTGTCGCAGATAGGGAAAACGCTTATTACGAATTCGTAAATGCGGGTAAGAATATTGCGCTCTTCCAACAGCTTTCACTTTTCTGCATATAAAGAGCGCCGCGCGATTTTCTGCAGGATCTTTGCCTTGTATAAAGGTCAGCGCGCACTCTGTACAGGCGTCGCTGTTATTTTATTGGACGCGTGGCTGGGATTTAAACGCGTTTTGATAGATTGGACAATTTCTGGGTGAATATTTCGAGATTTACGAAGGCGAATCTGAAAGTTTTTATTTGAAAATTCGAATTTCAATGTTCGTTACTTAAAAAGTCGAATTCAGAGATTCAAATTTAAGTACCTAATTAATTTAAATATTCAAATCCTGAAATTTAAATTCAGCCAACGAAATTCGAAGTATTTAAAACTTAAATTCAGTCGATGAAGTTCAAAATATTCGAATTTGAAGTTGAACCAATGAAATTCGAAATATTGAAAATTTGACTCAGCCAGTGCCATTAAAGTGAGCACCGTTTGAATTGGACCAATTAAATTCGAGATATTTGGATTTCAAGATTAACCAATGAAATTCAAAATTTTGAAAATTCCAACTCAGCCAATGCCATTAAAGTGAGCACCGTTTGAATTGGACCAATCAAATTCGAGATATTTGAATTTCAAGATTAACCAATGAAATTCAAAATTTTGAAAATTCGAACTCAGCCAATGCCATTAAAGTGAGCACCGTTTGAATTCGACCAATCAAATTGAAATTATTCGTGTTTGAAAATAATCCAATGAAATTCGAAATATTGAAAATTCGAACTCAGCCAATGCCATTAAAGTGAGCACCGTTTGAATCCGACCAATAAAATTCGAGATATTTGAATTTCAAGATTAGCCAATGAAATTCGAAATATTGAAAATTCCAACTCAGCCAATGCCATTAAAGTGAGCACCGTTTGAATTGGACCAATTAAATTCGAGATATTTGAATTTCAAGATTAGCTAATGAAATTCGAAATATTGAAAATTCCAACTCAGCCAATGCCATTAAAGTGAGAACCATTTGAATGCGATCAATAAAATTCAAATTATTCGAGTTTGAAAATAAACCAATCAAATTGAAATTATTCGAGTTCGAGAATTAACCAATGAAATTGAAACTACTCAAAATTTGACTTCTGCCAATCAAATTAACCCTAGTGCGGTCTTCGGGTCTTTTTCGACCCACTGTCTTCTTTATTTTTAATATCTTTCGCTGTTATCAAGTTTTCTTAACATTATATTAAAAGTTTATTGTGTAGGTTCATATGACGTGCTGATAAAAATTGTTACTCACAATTATCAAAAATAAATAAGAAATGTCATTGGGTCAAAAATGACCCAAAGACCTTAAGTGTGTAGTTGAACAGAAGAACGCACTAGGGTTAAATAAATTTAAACTTCTACCAATGAAATTCAAACTGTTCAAGATTTAAAGTCACCCAAACAAATTCAAACTATACAAACTTAAGTATTCAAATACGAAAATTAAATTTTACATTCAAATTTAAAATGTAACACAAACACAAAAAAACTCACAGCCTCAGATGCCACCAAACACATGACTACGCCAAAGAAAACGCAACTGGTCCCAGACATTCCTCTACCTTCTCCGTGCATCGCTCTATCGATCTTCGCGTTCGACAAACTGCAAGACAGGTCGACGATCGTCCGATCTATAAGGGTAACTGCAAGATCCCACTCGGACCATCGACCAATCGCAATGCTGAATCGTAAAATCGAACACCTTTATTGACCACCGGGCCTTTCCATTTCACGTAATCTTCTTACGCACTTTTCAGCCCCTCCTTTGTCCTCTTTTACCCAACGACCGTGTTACTTTTACGCGTACGCAATGGCGTAGACGGAAAGTTACTCGCGAAAGCAACAATGAAATACACAAAGAAGAAAGACTATCAATCGACAAACAAAGAAGAAAACAGAAGAAAATTGAATCCGCAAACGATCGGATCTCCTCTTCGCGACCCACGAAAGAGGACTGATCGTTCAATCCTCGATCCATCTCGATGATCCACATATAAGGGCGAGTCCAGGGATCCCACGCCATGCTTCGACCAATCGAAACCGACCAAACGTGCTTTCTACTCACCACAATCCCGCTTCTCGAATTCGCGTCTGATCTTTACTGTCCCATTTCACTGATCACGCCGCTATTATATATTCCGGCGTGGGTCGTGCGGGACCGTATTACATAAATATCGGACGATGCTCCTTGCATGTGACGTAACCGTTGCCTGTATAACACGCCATTGATCTTTTGTCTGTTTTGAAACTGGCCTCGGGTGTCCTTGGTTCCGTCGCGAAACTGTGTTCCATCGGTTTGATCGAATTATTTCGGTGCCGCGACAATTTTACGATTAAACAGATTTTAACCCTTTACTTTACTGAAAAAGAGAACATTTTTTTTTGAGTGGGATCGTTATTTCCCTGGGTTGTCATTCAAATATTTTTCGCGTTCGGTAGGAACTTGTGGGATGGCTTGATACAACGCGTCGACTCTGTTCCTTTGTTCGTTTGCTTTTCCACCACCACACGTGTATGTTCTTTTGGAGATTTTCCAATGAAAATGGTTAGCTCATCGAGGATTTTCGCGACGAGACACACAACCTTCTTCTTACGCCTCTTAACCAGGGGTCGTAACTTCGAAAATGTCGGGATCCCTCGAGAATTATGAAGTTATAAAAAATAGAAGATGGAACGAAAATGGTAAGCAAATATGTGATAGATATGATTTATTTCATATTTTCGTGTCGAAAACCGTACTGGTATCAACCGAATGATTATTAATCTTAATAATGCCATCTCATGTATTGATCTATTTAATTCAACACCTCCTTCTCTTAAACGATCACTGCTTAGCTTGCCACTTAAATGACTTCAACCACTTTAATCACCTTAATTTTTAGTCATATTTACTTTATACAAAATTCCTACCTCACTATGTCACTATTATCGTGTATCATACTTCTAGCGACCAGCTACAGCGAAGAACATTTGGCGAGCAGGCTACCAGCACGGTTTATGACGTGCGCGCTAGAAAAGCTATCTTTGAGGAAACCGTTTTTAGCTTATTTAATTTCTAGAAATTCGACAATGCATGACGGCCTCAATAGCAAATAGCCGCATCATAAACCAAGGGTTTCCGAGAGGTCCGCCGTACGAGGCCGAGATGCCCGGACCGGCAAGTCACGAGTACTTGACCTGGAGGAAACTCAGCACTGCGGTCCCCGAAAAAGCGCGCCAAGGGCGCAAGGGACACGCAGCGACTCAGAAAGAAATTACTTGATTGGTTAACACCGATGCGACGGGTTAACCAGTCAGGGATGATTAACACGCAACCGAAAGGCAGTAGGAAAAAAGCGAGGCGACAGGAGAGCAATCTTGCACGGACCTCCAGAGCCGTCAGCCAACGTTTAATAAAGATCTCACTACAACCGTGTGGGTACATAGCGTAACCCTAGTCACGCCTTATTATTCGTAACCACATTACTTCATACTAATGGGCCATTTCCCGTATAAATAAATAAATAAATAAATAATAGTTTCGTTCTACTTTCGGGAATCCCGACAATCTCGAATCACGAGATATGTACTTTCGGGAACCCGACATTTTCGGGTCCTCGCACACCCCTGCTCTTAACCCTTTCGATACTAACGATGACTTTAGTGGTCCATCGTTGGACGCTTTCTGTGAACTAGCGGCGACTATAGTCGTTCACAAGGAGTTCGCAAAAAATTGCGAATTTAAAATCGCGAGATTTAGGCGATCGAGTGGCGGCCTGGTCTTTGTCACCCAGATCAGTCACCGAAAGTTTACGAGAGATAAAGACATGAAGAATCGAAATAGGTAAAATACCTTAGCCTTTTCTAGCTTGAAATGCTGCGCTGTAGCTCTATCCGTGGCGATTCGAATCTGAAGTAGAATGTTCGTTTCAGTTTGAAAGTGTTGAAAATACGACGAGGAAATTGTGTACTCACGTTGTCACGCCGCCGTGGCTACGCCGCTCTCGGTTGTAGGAAAAGTGTGATAAACTTGTCACAGACGAGGACCACGCAGTTGCAAATTCGTAAATATAGATATGAATATATCGCTCCTCGACAGCTTTCACTTTTCTACATATAAAGAGCGTCACACACGATTTTCTTCGTGATCCTTGTGTTGTACAAAGGTCAGCTGTCTTCTAAATAGGCGTCGCCGCATTTTTATTGCTTGTGCAGTTGTGCTCCGAACGCGGATCGGAAGCTTTGTGAGGCAATCTTCTTTCAAAAATGCAAATTTTACACTTGAAATTTGAATACAGGTAACCCCCATGTAACACGGTACGAGAATTGGGGACAACCCTCGTGCAACACGGCATCCTAGAACACGGTTTGAGAATTAGGGAAATACCCGGACAATATGGAACATAATAGGAGCTTTTAAAAGCCACAGATATTTCATTTTTTCATTATTGGAACTTACCCCCTTTTTTGTACCAGTTCTCTGTTTCACATAACACGAATTCGCATAACGCGCCATTTTTTAGGAACCTAACAACCGTGTTATACGAGGGTTATTTGTATTTGGAAATTCGAAATTAGGGATTCAAGCTTAAATACTCAATTCTGAGAATTCGAAATGTTCCAATTGAAATTATTGACAGTCGAATACAGAGATTCAAATTTGAACGTTTTAATTGAAAAATTACCAATTACAAATTGAAGAATTAAATCTGAGAAATTCAAAATTATAAGTTAAAGAATTGAAACTGAGAAATTCCAAATTATAAGTTAAAGAATTAAAGGTGAGAAATTCAAATTTAAGAATGGAAATATTCGAATGAAAAAAAGAAGTTGGAACAGTGTCTCTAGCTACGTGTTCACAAAACATCACTATCCTCCGTCTGCAAAGGGTTAATACTGTCTGAGAATACCTGTAGCACTGTTTCGCGTCAGCGCATTTTGGGTTAACTAGATAACCCCTGCTCTTCACTCTCTCCTTTCACTGATTACGCTACCGTAATTGCGTCTGGATCGCAGTGGATCATATTTACACAAACATCGAACGTAACAAGTGCCATTGATCTTTCGTGCCTCTTGAAACAGGTCTCAGGTATCCTTAGATCCTTAGCAATATTCTCCGAACTATACTCTATCACCTTGTTCGAGTTATTTTGGTTGCACGACAATTCGAGTTATTTCGGTTCCACGACAATTCGAAGCTGACAATTTTCATACGAATTTCGGTTTAATTCCAATGGTAAAAAATAGTTAATTACACGTTCTAGTGGGTGAAACTTAGATCATAAATAGCTATCGTAAGCTTCAGTCTTTGGCTGCAAGAAGAATGTACACTTGTCGAAAGAAGAGTCTCAGCGTTCTCAGTATGCATCTGGGTTGTCTTTCAGATAGATTCCTACTTGGTTTCCTAGATCCTTTTGGAACTCTTTCACCGTAATGTCTGATTGCTGGAAACAGACATTCTGGTTTTTGAGTCTGGATGACACAGAAATAATTAATAGTGATAATATATAATATTAATAATAAATGAATATTTTCATTTACAGAACTCCGTAAACGGTTCAATTTTTCTTCAACAATGCCGCGGCAGAAGTTTCACGAATTAAACAAAAATTGAATACGTTTCACGGAAAAGTAATTTACCACTTTCCCCGAAATTTCCTCGAAAAATATTACTAATAAATTAATATTTTCACATATCTGTCTTGAAATAAATTTACAAAACTATAAACAGTTCACAAATCCCATGACAGAAGTTTCACGAATTAAACAAAAATTGAATACGTTTCACGGAAAAGTAATTTACCACTTTCCTCGAAATTTCTTCAAAAAATATTAATTATAGTGAAAAAGTTACGATTGAAAGAAGAGACGCGAAATCACCTCGTACCCATGTCACACGCGGCTCAAGACACGAATGTGTTAACACTTTATCTACCGCTCATAGTTGGGCACGAATTCGTCGCTATTATCAGCCCCGATTTCGACTATTTCGCGGAAATAGTGTGTAGTATCGGGGCCTCTATACCCGAAAATAGGAAACCTCGAAGGGAGAATAGAGACGGAGTGGTTGGCGTAGCGCACAAAGCTTTGGCTTGCTAAGCCGAAGGTCCCGGGTTCGATTCTCGTTTGGTCCCTCAAACTTTTTCCGTCGTTGGTTCCTACAAATGGTTGGAGGCTCGCCCGGGATGGAGGTATCTACGACTGCACGAAGCCAGGCGCTGTGAGATGAAAACATGTGAGAGGGTTGCACGTCTCTCAAAAAAGAGTTGAGAAACAGTTTCGGCTGAGAGTGCCACTGTGTGGGGAAGTGTATCCGAGGGGTGTTGAGTTTGTTGAGTTGTGTTGCACTGAGGACAGGATGGCCGAGTGCAGTATCGAGGCCTCCATACCCAAATAGGAAACCTCGAAGGGACAATAGAAAGGGAGTGGTTGGCGTAACGCACAAAGCTTTGGCTTGCTAAGCCGAAGGTCCCGGGTTCGATTCTCGTTTGGTCCCTCAAACTTTTTCCGTCGTTGGTTCCTACAAATGGTTGGAGGCTCGCCCGGGATGGAGGTATCTACGACTGCACGAAGCCAGGCGCTGTGAGATGAAAAATGTGAGAGGGTTGCACGTCTCTCAAAAAAGAGTTGAGAAACAGTTTCGGCTGAGAGTGCCACTGTGTGGGGAAGTGTACCCGAAAGTGTTGAGTTGAGTTGTGTTGCACTGAGGACATTCAAGGGCGAATGTCAATTCAGGATGGCCGAGTGTAGTATCGGAGCCTCCATACCCAAATAGGAAACCTCGAAGGGAGA
>NW_017100129.1:59853-96831 GCF_001263275.1 Habropoda laboriosa | reverse complement strand
GGAGGCACTGACCGCTAAATCCATCTAGACCCGAAAACAGTCGATTTTAGAGGTCATTAACCCTTGAGCACCAAAATCCGATTCGGTAGATAAAGTGTTAAATTAGAGAAAGAAGAAATCGAAAGAATCATCTCACATTCAACGCCTCTTTCCATTCAAGATTGAAGAGTTTCACGAGTCCAAGGACATTTCTCCTAATCAAACTCTGCAGCGTGGTTCTCGTGAGGACGTAAGGCGCCTCTGTGGTTCTCATAGGCGACGTCGTTGTCGTTTCCGTCGCGTTCACTGTGGTCATATTCGTTCCAGAACTCGTCGAGTCTATCGACGTCAAAGCTCCGCTCGTCATCGTGCTCTGAGTCGCCGAATCTGGAGCAATACTATTGTTAATGATGGTACTGATCTGTTTTATCGCTGACCTCGTGTCGTTGATCGTCTAGAATAAACAGAAAATGAGTTGCGGCGATTTCAGGTATCCGTGGAACCTGGTGAACGACGTGTGCCTTACTTCGAACGTGATTCTGGCCAGAGTCCAGAAGAATCCTGGCTTCTGCTTCCTAACTTGCCTGGCTACCCTCCTCGACTCCTCGGGAATGATCTTATCTTCTATTCCATTCGTATCGAGGTAATCTTTCCGATTCGAGTCCTCCGATAAAACGTTGTCGAGGATCCTCATCTTCTTCGTAATTTCTTCTTCGTTCAAATTGTCCCCGATGGTTATTCTGTCTTTCTTCGACGCTTCGGCGTAATCACGCGGCACCAAATCGTGGTACCTGCGATAATTCGTCGAGGGTGTTCTTACGGGATAGCTCAAGGAACTCGAAGAAGCTTGAAAATGATTCGGTGCGTGGATTATTTGAGGTTTCTCTTCGATTTGTGTTTCATGCGGAGGTAGACTTCTCAGGTTTGAAGAGTACTGTTCGGAGAATATTTCGACTGGTTCTAACGGAAGCGATCGATGATCTATGGGATTGTACGGGTCGTAATTGGTCCAGTAGGTTTGTTGAGGGTCGCTTCGAAGAGGATCGACGAGGCACAGTAGGTACAAACCCATCGTCAGTAGATTTATCGACGCCTGCATCTGTAATCAAACGCTGATAATCTGTTGTGAAGTTGCACTTGGTGCGCTTAAACTACGCTTGCAGGAGAGAGTTCTTGTGGTTCGTTCGTGAAGGGTCTTTCGGTGCTCCAGGGAGTCGATAGGATCGGGCTTCGCGAGACATTTATGAAGACAGAAGTCGGGAAGAGCGAGGAAGCCGTAGGTGCCTGATCTAGGGTACAAATACACTCCATACGCATAGAACAGTCTTCTAATGTAGAGCAAACTTGTATTCTGTTGACGAAGTGTCTTTCAGTGCACAAGAGGAATCTGTAAAAATAGGCTTCGTGAGATATTCTTGAAGAAAGAAGTTGGGAAAAGTGAGGAATCCACGAGTACCTGATTTATTGTACAATTACACTGTTAGAACAAATTTCTTTTATTCTTTTCAGGAAGAATCCAACCAGTATACACGAGACGTTCGTAAAGAAAGAAATTGGGAAAAAGTGAGGAATCAACGAGTACCTAATTTATCGTGCAATTACACTCGGCATGCTTAAAATACACTCGTAGAACAGACTTCTGATGTCGAACAATCTTCTTGTATACTTTTTACAAAAAGTCATTCACGAAGAAAGAAGTTGAGAAAAACAAGGAATCCACGAGTACCTAATTTGTCGTACAATCATCTACACTCGACACTCTTAAAATACACTCATAGAACAGACTTCTAATGTCGAAGAAACATCTCGTATTCTTTTCACGAGAAATCATTCACAACGAAAGAAGTTGGGAAAATGAAGGAATCCACGAGTACCTAATCTATCATCTAACAACACTCAACACGCTAAAAATACACTCATGGAACAGATTTTTAATCTCGAGAAAACATCTTGTATTCTTTCCCCGAACAATCCAGCCAGCATTCACGAGACATTCGCAAAGAAACAAATGGTGAAAAGCGAGGAATCCATGAATACCTAATCTATCCTACAATTACACTCGACACGCTTAAAATACACTCGTACAACAGACTTCCAATCTCGAACAAACTTCTCGTATTCTCTTCACGATGTTCTTCCTCCGATGCACGAGGGGAATTACTCGAACCAGCCTTCGCGAGGCATTCGCGAGGAAAGAAATTGTGAAAAGCTTCGAAGCGTGAGAGTGCCAAAAGTGGTTGGCAATTTGCTCGAAGTCGCTAAACGTCCAGAACCCCCGGATTTCGCGCCATTCTTATCACGTAACCGCGTAGCGCGAACGTCCGCCAGGAAAATGGGGAAAAATCCTGGCTAACGAGGCGATTCGTATTCGTCACACGCGGCAAGATTCGATTTAAAAGGTACCCTATTGATTAGCCAACGCGAATTTACGTCTAAGGGAACGCGGAACGTCCTACGCGACGCGCTTACACGATCGTACACCGTGGAATCAGGCGTGCAACGTGTTGCAGTCACGCGAGTAAAGTTATATACCAAGTAGGCACACGATTCTGCGGCCTCTAACTGACCAGCAGACAATTTCCGAAACGCCGATTCTTCGTGCACACTCGCCGCGCTTTCACTTTCTTGCACTTTCCACCACACTCGAAGATGTTAATTGAAACGGATTCGATAATTGCTCGGGTATCGTCGGGCCATCGTTTACTCGGTTAACCCTTTCGTTACTCTTCGCGCTTATAGACATTTTGGAAATTTCGTTGCACGACGCTTTTGGAAACTTTCGATACACTTCCACCTTAATTTGAGAATTAATTTTATCCTTCGACACTTTAGTTACTGTTGGCCTTTTATATAAGCGTTTTGAAAATTTCTTCGCACTGTACTATTCGAGACTTTCGATACACTTCCACCTTAATTTGAGAATTAATTTTATCCTTCAACCCTTTCGTTACTATTTACCTTTTATATACTTAGACGTTTTGAAAATTTCCTCGCACTACAATTTTAGAGCCTTTGATACACTTCCACCTTAATGTAATATTTAACTTTATCCTTCACTCCTTTCCTTACTATTAGCCTTTTATGTACCTAGACGTTTTGAAAATTTCCTCGCACTACACTTTTAGAGCCTTTTGATACACTTCCACCTTAATTTAATACCTAATTTCATCCTTCAACCCTTCCATTCTTAATGGCATTTTGAAAATTTCCTCGCACTATACTTTTGGAAACTTTCGATACACTTCCACCTTAATATGAGAATTAATTTTATCCTTCAACACTTTAGTTACTGTTGGCCTTTTATATAAGCGTTTTGAAAATTCCTTCGCACTGTACTATTCGAGACTTTCGATACACTTCCACCTTAATTTGAGAATTAATTTTATCCTCCAACCCTTTCGTTACTATTTGCCTTTTATATATAATACTTAGACGTTTTGAAAACTTCCTCGCACTACACTTTTAGAGCCTTTTGATACACTTCCACCTTAATTTAATGTTTAACTTTATCCTTCAATCCTTTCCTTACTATTGGCCTTTTGTATACCTAGACGTTTTGAAAATTTCCTCGCACTACACTTTTAGAGCCTTCTGATACACTTCCACCTTAATTTAATACCTAATTTCATCCTTCAACCCTTTCATTCTTAATGGCATTTTGAAAATTTCCCCGCACTATACTTTTAGAAACTTTCGATACACTTCCACCTTAATTTAATACCTAATTTCATCCTTCAACTTACTATTGGCCTTTCATATAGACGTTTTGAAAATTTCCTCGCACTATACTCTTGGAGACATTCGATACACTTCCACCTTGATTTAATACTTAATTTTATCCCTCACACACTTCCAGATTAATTTAACACTAGGTTCACAGGTCGCGCCATTTTGACGTATTTCGAATTTCACAGGGAAAATTACAGAAACCGTTTACATTTCCTTCCTACCACTTACGCTTATTATAAATTTTATATAAATATATAATATCTCATAGTTTCATTTATAAGTTAACAGCGTATAATATGTTGTTTTCAAATAAAATAAGTTATTGTTTAAAGAAAATGTGACGCTTGTCCGTAGAGATAGGTACATAAGAAATGTCCGTAAACCTAAATAACTAAATAAATAAGCAACCAGTTGCATAAGTCTCTGTATCTAGTATTGACACGGTCGACGTGTGAAAAACTTAAGGTCGAGATACGGTGGCGGTCTGCAAGGGGTTAATCCACAAGTCCATCGTAAAAAGGAGAAACAAGGAGAGAGAGTATTTAGTATATATAGTAAGTCTCGTGCAGAAACCCGACGTTTCTTAGGTCGCCGTTCGAGTCACGCGTGCTTTTGCTATCGTGACCCATCTAAATAATCGACGAGATACACGCTCTCTGCGGGTTATACGGCCATCGCTGTCTCCAGCGGCCTGTGGAGGTCAGTTACGCTAACTAGACGTACATAATAGCGTGATCGCATGAGAAATTAAAAAATTTTATTGTAATAATTCAAAATTTACCATAAGTCACCCATCGAAATCTGCCGCAGCGAAGGGGTTAAACTTCTTGGAAAGAGTTGCAACCTTCGAGTCAGATGAGCCGTGACTGTCCAGCAACTCGCTTGAAATTCGTGTTTCGGAGTGTCTCCCTGTTCATACACTTCCCCTCGTGCTCCATTTTCACGGGTACGCGACCTCGAAGAAGTTGCGTGCAGGGAATTCACTAGCAGCGATATTTCGCCGGTTTCGAAATCGTCGATCGAGCTACGAATTTCGGTTGTGTCGAAACCGACACCTTGTCACGTCGTTTAACGATTCTTCACCGTTAACCACAGCTTCGAATGTTTCTCTTTTCACCACTCCACAACCGTTCCACCGTAGAAGCTGTCGTACATCGACAGGTGAACGTTGCGTTTTGTTAAAATCAAACTCGAGGTCGTCCAGTTTTTCAACGTTCCTCGACAATCTTTTACTCCTTCGTCTACTCATTTTTGTCACAATTCTCCTCCGATGTGCGATCTGTCGCAATATATTTTACAAACCGATCGACATCGTCTAAAATTGGTTATGTAACCCAGGGTCATCATGTAACACACGGCTGAGCAAAGTGAAATCAGAGCTACACGCTCACGAACCGAACCAAAGAATTAATACTGCCCGCTGTAACGGCTGCAGATAGTTATGGTCCCGCCATAACGCTTATGAAACGAACTATCCTCCGTAGAATTGTGCAGCTTTACTCGACGATGCTTAGGTTACGCTTATATGCGGAGAAATTGACAATTCCCCTTTCGCGTGAATTACGAGGTGAGGGAAATATTCGCGCTGGTAAATGACAGCGAGGACGTGGATAACGCCGCATAATAGGATCGTTCGTAAGAGTTTCCGTGTATCTCTGCAGGTTGTTAAACAATTTTCCTTCGTTCTATATTTAGCGTAACCGCGATCAAACCGGTAAGTCATACAGGGCGAGACTTTCTACGGAAGTTGGGGATTTCTGTCGATTACGCGATCGTGTGAAAGGATTTGAAACGATAGAAATTCCGAGAAATTGTCGATGACACTTGAACGTCTCACCGAAGTGATTTAGTTTGCTCATTCTCGAGGAATTATTCTAATTATTTCGCGCGATTTAAATTATGTCACACACTGTGCACGCGGTTTGAGGTGTTTGAGTTGAAGTTTGGTCAATGACACTCGATGTCACTTGGATTTCACACGAAGAATTGTGAGTGATAATTCGAGCAGGATTACGAAACTTCTTTCACCGGGCGTTTTACGATCGAGGAG
This sequence comes from Habropoda laboriosa, assembly GCF_001263275.1. Lineage (NCBI taxonomy): Eukaryota > Metazoa > Arthropoda > Insecta > Hymenoptera > Apidae > Habropoda > Habropoda laboriosa. Next base: position 91,073 of record NW_017100129.1, on the reverse strand, counting down.
CTGGATCGCGAGTGTACTGCACACGGATCGACGAAGGCGATACTTAGCCATGCGCGAGGTAAAACCACGTGGATTGACGCGCGGCCATCTTTCACTTTCACTGGCGGTTGTCGCGCGACCACGTGTTCCCCTGAACGTAAATCGACGGTAAATGGCTCACTCGATGCGTTACTTCATTTCGATTACGCTCCCCTGGTTTTATCGCGTCGAGGTCTGCCGGTGGAATTAACGCGGACGCCATTTTGTATTAATGTACTTTCTCATTCGATGTTTCCGCGTTTTTCTTACTTCTGTTATGTTTGAGAAATTTTGAATTGTGGCGGAGTGTGGTTGTGGGAAATCAATTGAGACGTGTGTTGTGATTTTTGGAGGACTTTGAGATTTGGGGAATTTGAGATTTGGGGAACTTTGAGATTTAAGAGAATTTGAAATTTGGGGGAATTTGAGATTTGGGGAACTTTGAAATTTGGGGGATTTCGAGATTTGGGGGATTTCGAGATTTGTGTGACTTTGGGATTTGGAGGACTGTGAAATTTAGGGCACTTTGAGATTTGGAGAACTTTGAGATTTAGGAGAATTTGAAATTTGAGGGAATTTGAGATTTGGTGGATTTTGAAATTTGTGGGAGTTTGAGATTCGGGGAACTTTGAGAGTTGAGGGACTTTGAGATTTGGGAAACTTTGAGATTTGGGAAACTAAGATTCGGAATACTTTGAGATTCGGGGAACTTTGAGATTTAAGAGACTTTGGGATTTGGGAAACTTTAAGATTCGGAATACTTTGAGATTCGGGGAACTTTGAGATTCGGAAAATTTTGAGATTTAAGGGAGTTTGAGAGTGGAGAGACTTTGAGATTTGGGAAACTTTGAGATTTGGGAAACTTTAGGGTTCGGAATACTTTGAGATTCGGGGAACTTTGAGATTTAAGAGACTTTGAGATTTGGGAAACTTTAAGATTCGGAATACTTTGAGATTCGGGGAACTTTGAGATTTAAGAGACTTTGAGATTTAAGAGACTTTGAGATTTGGGAAACTTTGAAATTCGGAAAATTTTGAGAGTTAAGGGAGTTTGAGAGTGGAGAGACTTTGAGATTTGGGAAACCTTAAGATTCGGAATACTTTCAGATTCGGGGAACTTTGAGATTTAAGAGAATTTGAGATTTGGGAAACTTTGAAATTCGGAAAATTTTGAGAGTTAAGGGAGTTTGAGAGTGGAGAGACTTTGAGATTTGGGAAACTTTAATATTCGGAATACTTTGAGATTCGGGGAACTTTGAGATTTAAGAGACTTTGGGATTTGGGAAATTTAGAGATTCGGAGAATTTTGAGATTTAAGGGACTTTGAGAGTTGAGGGACTTTGAGATTTGGGAAACTTTGAGATTCGGGAAACTTTGAGAATTAGGTGAGAGTTAAGGGACTTTGAGATTTGGGATACTTAAAGATTCAAGATATATTGAGATTCGGGAAACTTTGAAATTTAAGGGATTTTAAGTGTTGAGAGACTTTGAGATTTGGGAAACTTTGAAATTTACAGGACTTCGAGATTTAGGAACTTTAAACTTTGAAGAACTTTGAGATTTGGAAAACATTAAGATTTAGAAGACCTCTTCTTGCCTACTGCTATACCATTCAATATTTTCACTTAACGTCACGATTTACAATCTCACAATATATCTTCCACCATGTACACCAACCACGTCGTTTATTTCATACCTGGAGTAACTCTCGCTGCGTTCACAAATTGTCAATTTTTCCCGTACAAACCACAGATCAAGGGTACAGAAAATAAAGACTACAATTAAAAAATGAAAGTCTGTCTGATTAACCGGAAACGAGCATCCGCAGAATATTCGAAGAAATCATTCATAAGCTCATCATCCATCAAAGAACTTTGTAATTCCATCGCGCAGCGATACCCCTTCAGAATCTTCCTTCAATTCTGAGATGCCTCGCTCGTTCTTTGTTTCACTGAATTTCAAGCTCTTTGTTCGAAGATCCTGCGTGCGAAACAAAAGAGGAAGGAGATAAGGGTGCGTACGATGCAACTTCCGGTAAATTCATTACCTACACGGTCTACTAATCCTCTAACCTCGTTAAACTTCGCAATTCTCAGATGTTATTAATAATCCTTCTTTTCTAAGAATATCCAGATCAGAAGATTCGAAGAAAATGGAAAGTAGCACGACGTTTCGACACCTGTGATTCACTCGAAATTCCAAATCGACCACCGTTTTGACGCTCATTTCAAATCCCTCGCCTACACATTCTCGTCTACGTGTGAGTGTTATGAAACACAGGCGTCCACCTGTTGTGGGTCAGCGATTCTCATCGCGTGAGAAATCGACGAAGATCGGGAGCAAGTTAGCCTTGAGGCTGATGAATAATTAGAGAATACGTTTCAACTGGTTTCCTATGGAAACGAGCGTACAATTTTTTCAACGAATACTCAACGTGTAATAGATTACTATCAATGGATCACACAAAACGGAACACAACTTCGTATTAAAAACCGTGTAATTTACAAAATTTGCATATCCATCGAAACGTTTATAAAATCAAGATAAAATTTGATCGCTGCAAGTAACCCTAAATCCTTCGATTCCACGTATCTCTCAAGCGCATCGACCTCGAAAGAAACAGCATCGATAAAAATCCCTTGGAATTTTTAACTTCCACACGTAACTCACGTCGTTCGAGTTAATGTTGCGTTATGGGCAAACAGCGGTACCGTTGTCCTTTCATAACTGCCTCTTTCACCGTCTACTCACTTTTATTTGCTCCGCACAAATACTTATTGCGCAACTCCGGCGATCTTCGTCCAGCCCTTATGCAACTCCCTGTTATCCCGCGTCGCGTGTGATCCGGAGTGCTGCACGAAACGACAGATGCAATTTTCGTCGGAGAAATTACCGGCTCCTCCTTTCCAAACTGTAATTCAAAGAGGAAGAGAGGAATACGCGGAAAGGCTGCCTGCAAATTTTAACCCGTCGCGCTCGTATTTTCCGCAGACATTTCAGTCCTACCGGTCACTAATATTTTTTGGCAGCGCGCACTCGGTCAATTGTTGCCCAAAAAACGCACAAATTTCATTCGAACGAGTTTCTTCAAGCTACGTAAATATTGTTATTACTTTTCCCCCGATTCTGCAGGCAAAGGGCGCGCTTCTACAAAGAAGGTAAAAACAAGTTAGATGAGAACTGAATTAACGTATCAATTTGATTCAAATTTTATTTTTATTACCTTTTCTCCGTTTCTGCGGGCAAAGAACGTCCACGGAGCATGTAGGAGGTAAAAATGAGTTAAATAAGAACTGAATTACTCTTTCACCGGACGACGAAGCTGCAAAATTCGAATTCGAGAGGAGAACACGGATCGCTAACTGAACTCTAATGTCGTTCGCAGGAACTGAACTAAGGCAGCAGCAAGAGAGCATAGAAACAGAAGAAAAGTAGAAGCGTGCAGCAGTGTACCGTGTCACTTCGCGTGCTGGTAAAGTTATGCATTTTTCTGTCAATCATAGAAATATCAACCCGCTGTGGCGTGTGTGTACGTTGATCTTTTTCAGTAGAAATGACCAATTCGAAATCTCGATAATTATGCGAGATCCATTGCGTAAATTTCAGCTGCGCGGTGTTTCGGTGATATCGTGGCTAAATTTTGTTTTATGTAACGTTCGCGTAATCGGTTATGAAATAGTCGTAGCGAATTCTTTGACCTCGATAGGAGAGTAGGAATTCGGTCAGTATCTTGCACGATAAACAACGCCGAAAAAAGAGAGTAAGAGGAAAATGGCAAGAGTCATTTTCATTCATGTATTCCCACTGACGGTGAATACTAACGTTTGCGCTTACTTGGAATAGAAGTGAACGCGGAGTTAAGGTGGACATGGCAATGTCACGGAAAAATTCGGCGACGGTCACTTTGATGAAAATAGATTCTTGGGAAACACTAAAGTGCTGCACGAAGTGTAAGAATTATTTCCAACCCTCGCAAGTTTTCTTCCAGCAATTTTCTTATTGAAATGAAGAAAAAAGTTAGGAAATATTCGTAGACAATCGTTAAGAAACGTCGAAAATTGCTGCACAAAATTTACGAAATGTTGCTTTAATAATATTTTCAACTCTCACAATTTTTCTTACTTCCGACAATTTTCTTATTGATATTTGAAAAAAACTGCCCGGAAATTCGTAGGTAATCACTTGGAAGAAAATAGATTCTTACAAAACGCCATAAATTGCTGCACGAAATTTTCGAAATATTGCTTCAATACTATTTTCAACCCTCGCAATTTTCCTTACTCTCAACAATTTTGCAAATATTCGTAGGTAATCTCTTCGAAGAAAATAGATTCTTAAGAAACACCATAAATAGCTGCGCAAAATTTTCAACCCCCGCAATTTTTCTTACGTCTAACAATTCTCTTATTGAAGTTAAAAAAGAAAATTAGTATAGGACTTACCTCGAGTCAGATGGCAGAAGGTGCTCGAAATTCTTCAAAACGAATTCATCTCACGATCGTTCGTCCCAGCTTCAGCGTGACAGACCGGCCCCACTATAGTACAAACGCGTAAGAACAAGTGCATCTTGTCTGACGGCAGAACCGTCACTAACGAGATGAGTCTCTCCGCCTCTCGATGCCTCGAATCAGCCTCGAATCAGCCCCGAAGGTCGTCCGCGTTTTTACGAAAGACCTCGCGTGCCCCGGCAACGGAGCAAATTTTACGAAATTCTAGCGACAGCCCCTCGCCCCTCCATCTCTTCCACGAACTCTCAAAACAGCTCACAAAGGGAAATTCCCCGGTTCCCTCGAAGCTAGATACGTGCCCCTCGTCATATCCATTAAAGATCCTTCTCGCGTGGAAAATTGGGCAACGAAGCTTGCGTAAATACCACGAGGAACGTGTAATTTCGAAATGGAAAACGAAAGAAATTTTTACGAACATTGTAAAAACTGATTGAGTCCTCTGAAACTAGTTTTTATTGTCGTTAACGTTAATAGTTCCTTTTTGCCTGAAATTTACTCATAAACAACTTGACGCCTGTAGAATGGCAATTTGCGCCTGGCGCATGGCAAACCGGTGAACTCGTCTGCACGAAGAGAAACAGGTTTACAGGCGACTTTGGACAACAATGCGTCGTAAAATTATACACGACAAATGTTGAGAAATTTTCGTGTAAAAAAGTGGAAGGTAGTATAGTTATTAACAATAATTTTCATAATTTCTCTCGCTGCATCTTCGAAGTAGCAAAAATAGCCAGCACTTTGCACCACGCGTCGTAAGAAGCGCATGGCCGATGCAAGGAAAGTAGAACATACGCGGTGTGATGATTAATCGCGCGTAATGCACATCATCGATGCTCGAAGACGTCTAGAACTAGGTCACGTGCTGCATCTTTTCACGCCACAGACAGCCTTTTAATTGCGCAAGCGTATTGGCAGGTGAACGATGCAAAGTTCGTCTAATTTTTATACCTAGATTCCGTGGAAGGTTGCGTTCTACGCGACAATTTTTCCACGTATCCTTGCGTCCGTCGTTTTTTATCATTGTTAATCAATTCAGAGGAATTTTAATTGTTTCCATGGCTGTTCGATGCTTATCAGACCGCGCTGTTAGATCCACTTTCGAAAAGACCGCGTTTCAGTTTGTTCTAATTCGTTTTAACGACACGCGAGTATTCTGCACAGTTACATCGAGCGCAGTTGCATAATTTCGACGTCTAATCTGCAGAAAATCACACAAGAGGAAATCGAGTCTGTGGCCAATTGAACTCGCATTCCATTTTTCCTACCGTTTCAATAATGCTTTCACCGGACGCGGAAGCCGGGCCCCGAGTGATTAACAGCCGTTTCCTTGAATCGCATTTTTCGGTGTCGCGAGATAAGGCGGATTAATGGCGTCGTTGAGCGGCGAACAGAAGCTACCTTGAGCAAACGCTACAACAAAGTAACGTTCGTCGATAAGTAGGGTGCGCTTGTCGATTCCGGCTCGTTACAAAGTGCGTAATAATTGAAAAAATAACCCGTTCGAATATATTCCCAGCGCTACTTTCGCTCGTGACATTAATTAACCAGAAAAAATCACACCTCTCGGACCTGCAGATGTAAAAAGCGTGTGTAATTACAGAATCGTTAATGGAAACCTGATATGTACATAGGAAATTGTATAAAATATGATTCGATTTCTTGAACCGTGCAACAATTTCAGAATTACGCAATTAGCTCCATGTGTCAGTATTTCCATGTGTCACGAGTAATCACGGAAACAACTAGTTTGTCTGACAGATTTACACGGTCACTTCAGAATGTATCTGGTGGAAGAAGAAAAAATGAACAGAGGCAGAGGTAACGAGTTTTCTCTTAGGAATAAGAAAAAGAGATCGATAAATTTAGTCGACTTCGTGTTTTAAAAATGATCACACGTTTTATTCGATGGTCGAGACGACAAAACAGATATTGAACAAGTATGATAAGACGGCGCGTGCTCGCTAATTTCTTGGTTTATCGCTCGGTTGTTCGCGAGATGATTAACCGAGCGCGTTACCTAAAATATTACATCGTCGTGTGTACATAGTTTCTCGAGAGAGGCACGCGATCGTTCAATTACCGCCACGGCGAACGTGTAATTTTATGGCAAAGTGTAAGGAAACAAAGCGACGAATGATCTGTGTAATCGCCGATGTCGTCGGACACGATTCGAATTGTTAATTGGTTATTTCAAGCTAGAGGTACGAGGATTATCTAAGTACAATTCTTCCCTGATATAGGACAACTACAACGAGTAACCTGAAACACACCTGAGGTCCTCCCGATTCTACTTTCCTTAAAGAAAAATAGTAAGGAATGTTGCTAAATTCTGCTCCTATCTTGGTAAATAATTCAGACTATTTTAAGGAACCAACAGAGCAACGTGAAATATTCGTTTTGTGGTGGCTTGTAAGTGTGATCATGCCAAAGCGAGAAATTTAGGATTTTTCCTTTATGGCGGATTTATTTCGCTTTTTGAAGTGTTTTCTTTGCGCTGCTTTTAAATTCGAGATGTGCGAAAGACACTGAATTTCAGAGATTAATGTGGAATATTTGCTGCGGCAGTGAAAATTTTATGTTAGAGCTCTTACTGTCTGGATATCCGAGTACTTCGAGAAATTAGATTAAAGAAAACAACTTAAGGTAAGGGGCTAAGACCAAATATTAATTAATATTTTCCGCTGCTACGCGTTATTCGCTGTCTTTTTGCATCACTTCCACTCGTGAAAATACACAGGACTCGTGCACCTATCACACAAAAGACACAAGGTGTCTCTATTTTATGTGTCTAATTTTTTAGAAGACTGGTCGACACTGACATTTAGTATTGAATAGACTCATAAATCACGCGAGTACCAGGATACTCGGATCTAAATTGAGTAGAAATTCGAGCACTCAAATACTCCAAATTCGGATAACCGTAAATCCGGATACTCTGGACTAAATTGAGCAAATATTCAGATACTTGAATCCTCAACATTCGGATATCCATAAATCGGAATACTCGGGTCTAAATTGAGTAAAAACTCGAGCACTCAAATATTCAAAATTCGGATATCCTTAAATCGGAATACTCGGGTCTAAATTGAGTAAAAACTCGAGCACTCAAATATTCAAAATTCGGATATCCCTAAATCCGAATACTCGGGTCTAAATTGAGTAGAAATTCGAGCACTCAAATACTCAAAATTCGGATATCCCTAAATCCGAATACTCGGGTCTAAATTGAGTAGAAATTCGAGTACTCAGATACTCAAGATTCAGCTATCCCTAAATCCGAATACTCGGGTCTAAATTGAGTAGAAATTCGAGCACTCAAATACTCAAAATTCGGATATCCATAAATCCGAAAACTCGGGTCTAAATTGAGTAGAAATTCGAGCACTCAAATACTCAAAATTCGGATATCCCTAAATCTGAATACTCGGGTCTAAATTGAGTAGAAATTCCAGCACTCAAATACTCAAAATTCGGATATCCACGAATATCTCAAAATTCAGATATGCTTTCTTTTCTGCACATTTCTTTCTCCTTCCATCAGAACTCTCACTGCTTTCAAATTTACAGCTATCCGAATTTTCAATACCCGAACACCCAAACACTCGAGTCTAAATTAACCAGCTATCCGAGCACCCGAATACTCAAAATTCGAATATCCATAAGAGCCCGCGTCTCGTTCTTCAATACGAACAAGAGACGAATTTCACTGTCGCTACGAACATTTCACGTCGGTCTGGGGGTTCCTTTAACGAGGGTCTCCGGAGTCGCCGTACGAATTCATTAACGAAGAACAATGGCGAGTGTCTTCTAGAGTCCCAGAAAAATCCCTGAAGTGGTAGTTGAGCTGTTTAAAAATACTAAGTCCTCGAGGAGTCCTCTCCTAATGAGGATTATCCGAAGGTAGACCCTTGATGGCGAACGCTCCACGGAAGAACGGCTTGAATATCTCTAGTAACGTCTGTGTTCTACGGGCTGAATTCTGAAAATTGTACAAATCATCATTCCTTACAGAAACTCGCACACAAGTCCACATATATAAACACGACCGAGAATGCCTCGGTTCTGATCGGCGCGCTCGACATGCGTGCAAAGTAGCCAGAGATTTTGTAACAAAGTCGAGAGTGAAGGGTGACACGTTTACGGCGATTAGTCTAGGTGACGGAAAAAAAAAAACACAGCGAGGGAAAAAAAGAAATCGCTGCATCTGATAACAGGTCCGAGAAGTAGAGAATGTCGCAAGATTGTCTCCGAGCAACGATCCTCCTGACCGCACAAAGCACACCGCCGAATCGATTTCTCAATCGTGTTCGATTTATCCGACAAATGTTCTCCACTTACGAGGATCACGCTATTGAGGATTTTGCTGACATTGGTAATTAGGGTGAAACCAGAATTAAACGCCCGCGGCGGCACGTCCAAGGCCACCCTCGTCCTGTCGAACTCGGGAATGTCCTCCGTGGTGGTGGAGATCCTTTCCTGAACACACAGAGGCAAACGTGACACACAAAACGAACGATAGCGAAACTGAGCATAGCCAGCGTAACACAGACAGCCAACCATAGCGAAACTGGGCGCACAGAGGTAAACGTGACGCAGAAAACGATCGACAGCGAAACTGGGCACACAGAGGCAAGCGTAACACAGAAAACGATCGACAACGAAACTGAACACACAGAGACAAATAGAACACAGAAAAGCAACGATAGCGAAACACTTTCGCAATGCGTTTTTCAATACGAATATCGCGAAAGAAAGGGAAAGATTAATTTCTTTTCTACCGGTATAAGGACTCGTTTCTACGTTCCCGTAAGTTCCTGGCGCCATGCATGTGCGAATACTTGTACATAGGATCGGTGCATTGACGCAATATCGCGTACACACGTGTGTCCAACTATTTCCAACTAATAGATTCAGATAAGCGAGCTTGAAACGTTGCTAAACACTCCTGCCGCGAGTTTATCCACCGTTATCTCTTTCGATAGACTAGTTAATATTGAAACATCGTCGTCAATGAAGACACACCAGTTGAACTAATTCCGAAGAATCGCTACGCCAACGATATTACGTCCTCGCTAATTAAAGTATCGATCGGAACTTGTTTATCCTGCACGTCTTGTTCGGAGAGGGACAGGAGAAGGCAAAAGACTTGAGAAGATAGTCGGCTGGTACACAAAAAACATAAACGTGATCGTGAATTTATTTGACATCATTATCATTATCATTATCAACAACATCGTCGTGCTTCAACATTATCGTTCTCGTAGTAAAAATACTGGGTTAGACATAACTCTATTTACAATCAATTCGCACAGCATTGAGGTACACAGGACGCGTAGATTCGGTCCTGCGCGTAGCCTACGTACACCTAAACGATTATTTACAGCTGGTAAAGAGCAGGTGAACGGAGGGAATTATTCACGTAGGACATCTCTCCGGCGGCTATAGCACGGAATTTCACTTATTTCAGATACAGAGATTAGAGGAGGTGTCTCCTTGAGCGTATGTCGTTCGAAACATAGATCGTGTCTGTGTCGGGGAGGACGTGTCACAGTGATAATGGGAGACGGAGAGAAGGTCCTGTGCGTTCTATCGGCCGAGCTACAAAAGAAAAATATATCCATTGTCGTTGAATTTTCACGCAGTCGTTTCCCACCAAGTTTCTCGATCTCATACAGCGTTTTCACTTCTCGTCTTTCTCTTTGCGTGATATGTATATGCGTTTGCGAGTTTTACGATCGATGCTTAGTCGCGCGCCAAAGGATCCTCCGACAAAGCGTTGATGCTCGATGGTAATCCTTGGACGTGTCCCACAGTCCAAGGGTCCGATCTCTCTCCTCGTTTGCACCGCGTCCATTTTTTAAGCGGTATAATATCCCCCTTGCGGCGGATCGTATTCGTACTGTTTATGCACAACGGTTATTTTAATTGGCGATGGTCGGCTTAGTCACGAGAATGGAGAGTAACGCTTAGGAGAATTGTCTCGTTAGCAGAGAATCTCCCAAGTGTAGATTGTCAGTGGGTTATTTCAGACACGGCTGGTGTTACGGCGTCGTTAAAGCGTTCTTTTAAGTGCTTTTTACTTTGGAGCAAGCTGTTACCGCGGGGTGAAAGAGTCTGTCACGGTTAGGGGGTAATTTGGGGGTTAGATGTTCGAGTGTCAATGGTGAGATCGTTGGAACGTAGTTGGTTTGCGCTGGAACTATCGGTCGGGTCAAAAGTGACCCATTGGAGGGATCAGAAAAGCGAAGTTTTAGGTAGTTGAAATTTGACTGGAAAATTAGATTAATGTCGATACTAATGGAAGTGTGTATGAAGAAAATAAGGTTAACGCTGGAACTATCGGTCGGGTCAAAAGTGACCCATTGGAGAGTTCAGAAAAGTGAAGTTTTAGGTAGTTGAAATTTGACTGGAAAATTAGATTAATATCGATACTAGTGGAAGTGTGTATGAAGAAAATAAGGTTAACGTTGGAATTGTCAGCTGGGTCAAAAATGACCCATTGGCGACTTTGCAAATGTCAATTTTGAAGAAGTTAAAATGTGATTGGAAAATTATATTAATATCGATACAAAATAATGAACCCGCATCAAACATACGCTTCTTTTGAAAAATTGCTAATAGGTCATTTTTGGAATTTTTATATAAATATAATTTCACATTGATGCAAATAGAGTCCAAAAGTTGCAAACGATATTAACGTTTGGAAAAATTGCTAATGGGTCATTTTTGGGATTTCTATATCGACGTAATTTCACACTGCCGCAAATAGAGTGGAAAAGTTGCAAACGGTGATATTTACCAGTTTGGATAAACTGCTAATGGGTCACTTTTGACCCGGCCGGTATTTCCAGCGCGAAACAGAATTACGTTTCATGCAGTACACATGCGAGTTGGAGAATGAAACGTTGCTCCAAATCCCCGGGTTAACGCGTACGTTCGTTCGCGAGCAACTTTCATATAACAAAGAGAATAACAAAGAGAAATCAAGCAAAATGGAAAAAGGAACAAAGAGTACGAGACTCGTTACCGGTTGCTGTTAATAGTTCAAGAAACGACGAGCACTCCTTTCTACGAGGAACAATCATCAGTCACAGCTAGGTCATACAGATTCAGAGAGAAAGAGAAAAAAGTGGAGAGACAGATAACTGAGAAAGAAGAGGAAATTGAGTTAATATGATCCTACCCCTCCTAAATTTGCAAACGCTCCAACTTTAACGCCACCATCGGCATGGGCAGGGCCACCGGTGTTCTTGCTCAACGCTGACAGGCTGCTGATCTTCGAGCTCAGAAGATTTCCTAAGATCCCCACAGTCGATCCACCTAAATATCCAAACAAACACGAATTAAACGAAAGACAAACACAATTTCCACCAAAACCTTCTACCAAAACTTAACAAAACCCTCCACACTTCGTCCTCTATTCCGTTTCTCTCACCTATGCTAGCCCCGGCATGCGCAGATTCAACTTTCGCGGCGGTTCCAGCGGACAAACCTCCGGACAACGAGCTGAGCGGCGCGAATTTCGAAATAACAGCTCCAGCCAACCCGTTTTTCGCGCCCGTGAGGAACGTCTGGGCGCTGTGTATCACTGGACCGATGCTTCCACTGGTCGCCTGAAGTTTAGCCGCCACCAGATCGCTGATGAACTTGGTCGTTGCCGAGTGCTTCGCGTCGATGCCGTAGGCAACGTTCTTCGCCTTGTTCGCTTCGTCCAGCGCTCCCAAAGCTTTCGTCTTCGAGTCCAGGAAGGAGTCCAGCTTCTGAAACGGGACTCGAATGTCAGAAGAAACGACGTTATCGCCGATGATAAGCGTGGAAGAACCTTACGCCGAAGACGAAGTTGATGATCCCGTTAGACAAGCCCAGCTTCACAACACCGATCTTCCTCTTGTCCCTGTCTGTCCTGTCATCGTCCACGGCATGGTCGTCGTCTGCCTCCACCACGTACACCTAATCGAAGCGTAATCCTGTTAGCCTCGTTTCCACCGACAGGAAATCCATCGTGGAAACCGCTTTCCAACCGATTTGCCGGATAAATCGCGACGAGACGAACGCTCGAATTAAGTAACCGGGGAAAGGAGAGAAAGGATCTTAACGTTTAACTGTACATATGTGTAGAATAAAGAAGCTGGTGAAACTTGTAGACGTTTCGATCAATAAGATTCGACGTGATTGCGTGGTTAACGGTGGTATTCGGTTTTCTTCGATCGATCTTGCAGAGGTTCCTCTATTCCGGTTAAACGAGAGAAAGAGGCGAGGTGTACAGCTTACGACCACGTGCTCGTTTGTGAACGAGGAGCAGAATTTTCGTTACGCGCTCGTATCCGGCTTCGCGTGTCTGAGTTCGTGAAGTTAGTCAACCGCTTTCACTCTTCGCTCGTTTCTGTCTGACCGCCGTGATTCTACGCTCTTTTGCCGCGTTTCTGCCACGTCCCTCTTTCTTCGCATTTCTCCGCGCGATGCATCGCCCGCGATCGTCGATATCTCAGTGTGCGTGAAAATTTCATTTTTAATTTGACTCGCGTCCGACGAAAAGCTTGAAACAGACAGCTTTCTCTTTCGCGATGCTTAACACAGGCTCTGATTTCGATTCCGTTGACACGCGCGCGATTTTCGTAACTTTGTCGAGAAGTGTATCGGGAATTTTGATCGATCAGTTTATTTGTCTGCCTCTTACCTCGTTCAACGGACTCAAGTCTTCCGCTCCTGTTTCCCGCTTGACGACAGGACCGCAGTGAATGTAGGCGACGAGCAACGACAGGCCAAAGAGTACGCAAGTTATCCTCATTTTGATGATTTCCCCTTTTTGCTTCCTTGCGTTAGCGGTGGTTTGTTCTGGGGAAAATCGCGGCCAGTGAGTAAACGGCTGCCGCGACACTCGAAATGTCAAGTGAAAGGTTGGTCGGGGACACCTGTGATCGATCGAGAAGTAACGAAAATTGAAGCGATGTTAGGGGAATCGTAGTTGTCGTGTCGAGATGCTTGCTAGTGTCCGACTTGCTAGTCAGCTGTCGAAACAAGTAACGCGAATGTCAATGCAGAATTTAAAAATGATGGAACTGATATTGGGATAATCAGTTTGTTATCGAAACAGAGCGCGCACGATTGCTCTTAAATCTGAATTAAGTCTGTCGAAGAGTCGATCGATCAGCTGTCAAAATAAATACCGCAAATGTCAATGCGAAATATGGAAAATATAATAACACCTGTGAAGACGCTTGCTGTCAAAAACAGAACGCGCACAATTGCTGTTAGATCTGAACCGACTCTGACGAAGGCTCGATCGATCGCCTGTCAAAATGAATACCGCAAAAATCAATGCAAAATATAAAAACGATCAAACTGATCATGGCAAAACCGTAACGTGAGTGAAAACGCTTGCTATGAAAAAAACAGCGCGTGCAATTGCTCTTAGATCTGAACCGACTCTGACGAAGGCTCGATCGATCGCCTGTCAAAGTAACAACCACAAATATCAACAGAAAGCGATAAAAACAATGTAAAAACAGATATTGCACAGGATAACAGCAGAAACACCGAACAATCCGCGAACAGCTAACGAGTAACTCCAACAAACCTCGAAGTTTATCGAGCTGTCAATAGTAGCAAGGAAGTGTGGAAGAAGCCACGTGCCGCGAGGACCGGTAGATAACTAGCGATACGCGAGTGAAGGAAGCCGTGGAACGTGTGTGATCAACTTACTAAAAGCCGGTCCTTAAATCGTGCGTTGGGCGCGAGTGCGTGAAGGCGGGATGTGTGTTCACCTGGCGGAGTGCGAGGCTCGTTTGAGGACCACGGTGATGGAGATCCCGATGTCTTAGCAGGCTGAGGGGGAACCGAAGGCGAGCATGTGTGCCCCTTCGAGAATCGAGTAATCGAGCTTCGAGAATCGCAGCCAGGCCTCGCCTCCCAGGTGGGGCACCTTCGATTTCCTCCGCGAATCCCACGCAGCCTCGGTTCTCTCGGCTCTCGAAATCGCCCCGGGATCTCTCTCCGCCTATTCGCGGGCTTGAGCAACCTTCCGCCGAGCGCGAAGGGGAGGAAGATGTTGCCTAGGTGGATCCGGGGATGAATTACAAAATCGTGGAACTGCTTGCGGTTTGAACGGGATCGCGAATGGTGGGGTTACAGGTGAGATGAGAGGTGGTGGGAAGGAAGTAGAAAGGTCAGAATAATTCGGGTATGAAAGTGGTAGGAAAAATATGAATTTCGGTTGCGGTGTCAACGACATGTCGCGTGAATGAGGAGGATTTGGATGAAAGAGTTGGACGGAATTACGCGGTTTGCTATTTTTAGCGGAGCTAAGTGAATTTCGAGATGGTGACGTGGAATTGTTTGATAGAATTTTGGATGAAAAGTCAGAGGTGAATGGAAAATTTAGAAATAAGCTGATTTATATATGTATGCACGTGATTTATTTTATTAGGAAATTTTCGTATCGGAACTCTCAGTTTGTGACTCAATTTATTAAATAGGAAATTTTCGTATTGGAACTCTCAATTTGTGACTCAATTTGTTAAATAGGAAATTTTCACGTTGGAACTCTCAATTTGTGACTCAATTTGTTAAATAGGAAATTTTTATATTAGAACTCTCAATTTGTTAAATAGGAAATTTTTATATCGGAACTCTCAATTTGTGACTCAATTTGTTAAATAGGAAATTTTCGTATTGGAACTCTCAATTTGTGACTCAATTTGTTAAATAGGAAATTTTCGTATTGGAACTCTCAATTTGTGACTCAATTTGTTAAATAGGAAATTTTCGTATTGGAACTCTCAATTTGTGACTCAATTTGTTAAATAGGAAATTTTCGTATTGGAACTCTCAATTTGTGACTCAATTTGTTAAATAGGAAATTTTCGTATTGGAACTCTCAATTTGTGACTCAATTTGTTAAACAGGAAATTTTCGTATTGGAACTCTCAATTTGTGACTCAATTTGTTAAATAGGAAATTTTCGTATTGGAACTCTCAATTTGTGACTCAATTTGTTAAATAGGAAATTTTCGTATTGGAACTCTCAATTTGTGACTCAATTTGTTAAATAGGAAATTTTCGTATTGGAACTCTCAATTTGTGACTCAATTTGTTAAATAGGAAATTTTCGTATTGGAACTCTCAATTTGTGACTCAATTTGTTAAATAGGAAATTTTCGTATTGGAACTCTCAATTTGTGACTCAATTTGTTAAACAGGAAATTTTCGTATTGGAACTCTCAATTTGTGACTCAATTTGTTAAATAGGAAATTTTTATATTAGAACTCTCAATTTGTGACTCAATTTGTTACATATGTAGGCAAGGAAAGCAACAATTTATCAGCGATTTTTTAATAATTTTGCTCTAATATTATAGGAATGTTAACTCACAGAAAATTAAAAATGGTAACAATTATATTTTAACAATCACCGAAAAAATCCTTTTTAAATGGCCTTTTTCTTCCGCCTAAATTCTAACATCACAAAAATAGCCATTACGATAAATAAACAAAAATTTAATAAAATTATAAAAGAAGAAAGCACACTTTTCATTTTCAACGAAATGTAAAAATTCGAATTTTGGTCAGCCTGTCAAATAAAACACTCTATTGTGTAACGTCTAATCAAGCCGCGATTGTCTAACAATCGTCAATAAAAGCTTATCTAGAATCATCACAGCGTAATTAATACGAATATCTTTTCTAGTTCGTAGTTTTACGTTGAATTCTTTCATTTCCAACGATATATCACATCCCACATTCTCCTCCTCTGTATTTACATAATAACTCAACCAATAAGGCCAGCAACAGCAACGTACGTACATTCTTATATAATTAAACGTTTTATACGCGAGACGTTGCGTTCCGATCTATCGGGGTTACCAAACAAAAATTGGCCAACAACACCGGTGGATAGCTCGATACAATTGATCATGAGTAGCTGTCGATTCGATTATCATCCTGGATAAATTGCAATTTGTTCCTTGACGCCTAAGAAGGTGCAGTTGGCCGCTTTCTCGCGAAGTGTTATCTCACACGGCGACGAAGAGTCGTAATGACGATTGCGCAACGGACAGTTTCTCCAAATTGGACCACTCGTCTCTCTCGCTTTGCATATTACGAGCACGATGACAAAATCCGGAGGGGCACACGGTGATCTTGTCGGTGTAATTAAAGTGATGAGTAAAATCGTGAACTGTGTACTGTTGTTGCAATTAAGGTTAACTGCCCGAATATACGAGAACGTTTCCTGAATTCGATTTCGAATCAACTTCTTTCGTTGACTTTCCTCCATCTCTTCGAGGATTTCATCTTCGAAGGAAGTTGCTACTTTGCTGTCTCTTATTTCGTGTACCGTTCTTCGAGTTGTTGAGCACGGCTGCAGGTGGAAACTGGACCAATTTCGCAAGCAATTACCACCATTATTGGACCGATCGTCGAGGCTAATCGAGAGGAACTTCACTTTCACCTTGACCATAGACTTGAAGGAGATTTTCAGGTCAACTCGGGACCAATGGAAAACCGAATTTTTTGGTTAACGTTGAGTTTTCAAGTGATTTTTTATGGTCCTGGAAGTGAGGTTAGGTTAGGAGATTTAATATGAAACGTTGGGCGAAGTATTCAAAATTTTCAGGGGATCTTGCGACTAGGAATAGAGGAAAACCAAGTTTTTCGTCAACATTGAGCTTTCCAGCGGTTTTTATCGCTTTGAAATTATCGTTATTAAGAGATCAATTCTCGAAAAGTTTAATATGAAATATTGAACGAAGTATTCAAAATTTTCAGGTCACCTCGGATCCAAGAATAAAGGAAAATTAAATCTTTTGTCGATATTAAGTTTTCCAGCAATATTTCGTTGCTTTGGAACTAACGCTATTAGAAAAACAATTTTCGAAAAGTTTAATATGAAATATTGAACGAAGTATTCAAAATTTTCAGGTTACCTCGAGATCAAAAATAAAGGAAAACCAAATTTTCGAGTTTTCCAGCAATTTTTTGTTACTTCGAAACTAACATTCTTATAAAATCAATTCTGAAAAAAATTCAATACGAAATAGTAAAGAAAGTATTACAAATTTTCATCTCGGGACCAAATCTTTCATCAACATTGAGTTTTCCAGCAATATTCCATCGCTTCGAAACTAACATTCTTGGAAAATCAATTCTAAAAAAAAATTAATATGAAATATGAATCAAAGTCCTAAAAATTTCCATCTCGAGACCAAGTCTCTCATCAACATTGAGTTTTCCAGCAATTTTCCATCGCTTCGAAACTGACATTCTTAGAAAATCAATTCTCAAAAAAAAAAATCAATATGAAATATGAATCAAAGTACTAAAAATTTCCATCTCGAGACCAAGTCTCTCATCAACATTGAGTTTTCCAGCAATATTCCATCGCTTCGAAACTAACATTCTTAGAAAATCAATTCTAAAAAAAAATCAATATGAAATATGAATCAAAGTACTAAAAATTTCCATCTCGAGACCAAGTCTCTCATCAACATTGAGTTTTCCAGCAATATTCCATCGCTTCGAAACTAACATTCTTAGAAAATCAATTCTCAAAAAAAAAATCAATATGAAATATGAATCAAAGTACTAAAAATTTCCATCTCGAGACCAAGTCTCTCATCAACATTGAGTTTTCCAGCAATTTTCCATCGCTTCGCAACTAACATCCTTGAAAGATCAATTCTCAAAAAAATTTCATATGAAATACTAAGCAAAGTATTACAAATTTTCATCTCAGAACCAAATCTTCCATCAACACACAGCTTTCCAGCAATTTTCCATCGCCTTAAAACTAATATTACCACAAAATCAATTCTCAAAGAAAAAAAAAAATTCAATAAGAAATACCGAGCCAAGTATCAAAAAAAACCTCCATCAATTCATCCAATAGATGATTACCGCAAATCCCCACATTCGTCACGATTAAAACTCCATTCATACCGTTGAACCGCCTCGATCCCCATCTATCCTGCCACGCCTCGTAAAAATAAATCGCAGATCCAATTAATCCACGATTGCACTCTCGTGAACGTTATCGCGAAATTCGAAAGCGCTGCTCGAAATTCGTCCCACGAGCTCGCCGATAGAAAGGATCAAGGACGTACTACCCAAGTTGGTGCTCGAATGCACTTGTCGCGACACTTACTGTAGCTAACTCGAGCTATCCACGA
The DNA here is from genome assembly GCF_001263275.1 of Habropoda laboriosa. NCBI lineage: Eukaryota > Metazoa > Arthropoda > Insecta > Hymenoptera > Apidae > Habropoda > Habropoda laboriosa. The sequence continues at coordinate 72,382 of NW_017100129.1, read as the reverse complement.
CAGCACGATCCTACGTGCTCGCATTATTTTATCGCGCATCATATTTCTTTTCTCTCCTCTTAGCGTTGCAAAATCGACTTACTTCGCCTAACCGGACTAGCTATACTTCAGCGATACGTTATGAAAACCGAAACGACAATCAGCTCTATTTCAACGTCCAAGGTGATCCCACGAAGAAGATACGAGGAAATTATGCAAATTCGAAGAAAAAACGAGGTTGCTTCGCATCGTTAACGTTTCTTCTTTCTCCTTCAACGACGATTTAGCAACAGCGTAAGATGCTAAAGCTCGTTCTTATTAATACTTATCACGTATCGAAGTCGATTCGAACGCGTTACGAAAGTGTTTGTTACCTCTTCACTTACCTCAAATATTAGAATTTTCACGGCCATTGCACGGGAACGGGATGGAATTCTAACTTCTGTGTACAGTCGAAATTGCGATAATACTCTAATAACAGGTTTCTCACGTCAGAGTACAAATGTACACCGAAGAAATCATAAAGATTTGCATAATAAAAAATTCCAGTAAATTAAAAACTTGTCAGCTATTTCCAGCCACTCTCACTCTCCCGTAGAGCGTGTTAATATTCATTGCACAGTTGCATCTATAGCTCTCTCAGATAATCGTCGGAATCTCGAAAAGGCGATGGCTGTTTAGAAAGGAAACAGCGTTTCGTCACCTGTAGGCCTAGTTTCTCTGGAGAAACGAAAAGGATAAAACAGGACCGTGCTCTCCTTTCGATCCTCCTTCCTCCATACGAAAAATTCTTCAAAAAAAAAAAATCTAATTCAACCGTAATCTTTCAAAGATCGACTTAGTTAGCCTCGTTGTTCTCGGTTCGAATCGTTCAAGTAGTACAAGCATCGTTGCAGTCAGACAGGTGTCCATCTTTGTTTCTCGTCGCGTGGTGCCACACAGCGTCCGGATGCATAAACGTGCGCGGTATTTTAACAGCGAATAGAGACCGTGGAACTTTCCAAACAGAACGACGGAGACTGTCGGAGGAGGACGGAGTGTCCGACGAAGAAGAGAGAAAGGGTTTCGAGTGATGTTCTTGGGAGAGAGAAAAAAAGATACAAAAATTGATCGAAGAAGCCGGAAGAATATGCACTTACGTAAAAGCATTGGCGAGATATTCGTCAATACGAAAGTCGATAGCCTTCGGGACAAGCATCGTCGCGCGTGGTTTTCGAGAGCAGGTCGGCGGGTTTTTGCCCGACTTCGAAGAAACGTAAGGTGTACCCGAGGTGTACACCTGGTCCCGGAGGTAGCTTTACCGCTTGCGCAACCACCGGCAGTTCAAAAAGAAAGCGGATGCTCCGTTCCTCTCATTCCTTTGCCGTCACTCGACCACGCGATCCGATCGTATCTCACCTCTCCTCAGGTACACTACCGGGCGAATCTTTCGAATCGCTGTGCGTCGCATGTTGAAGAATTTGCGGAAGAACGTTGGCGATTTTTCCGAATTTCTTGAGAATCTCTTAAGAATATTTTAAGAATTTTTCGAGAATCTTTCAAGAATTCCTTAAGAATATTTTTGAAATTTGCGGAGAATTTGTGGAAAAAAGTTGGCGATTTTTTAAGAATTCTTTAAAAATTTTTTAAGAATATTTTCAGAATTTCTTGTTATCCTCGTCGATCGAAACGAGATAAATTGCTACTGATCGCCGCAACACCAATTTCAAGTCTAGAAAGAATCAGTAGAGGATTGAATATTGCTGTAAATTCACAGGAGACAGAAAACTTTTGGCCGGTACTGTATACATACACCTGTATTACGTGGAACGATTAATTCGATATTCGGTGAAAAATGAATTACTCCGCTTCTGCCAATATATATACACGATGCACACGAACAATTTCCGTGTTGTACAAGTGGGCAGGTAACTTTCTATTAGAGAAGAAGCGCAAACTCTGCTGTACGGAGTTTCTAATGTAGCTCGTACAGCTGTAAGTACGTCGATCGATCGATTAAACGTTTACTTACCCCGTCTGGATCACTTGAAAAGCACGTTCAACGATCGTGATAGTTCTCTGGTAATATCGCAACAGTTCAGCCGCGTGAACTCAATTGATATTCACATTATACGATCGATATCCGTCGGGACAACTGGTTTCCATGGACACAGAGACAAAGTTGCGTTCACCGTCACGTGGATTGTGACAAAAAGTGGTCGTACAAATATCCACCTTGGCTAATTAACAGATTGCATAGGTGCAGAATAATTTTATACGGTAAACCGTGTTGGTGTTCTTTGTCTCCACACGTGTCTTCCTCGTCGACAGAGATTTCAGGCGTGTACTCCTGCCGGTAATCGTCGCAAAATACACTTGGACTGTTGACACTGTCTAGACACTTGCGACGTTTGCCTCGGAAGCCGGGGAAAAACGGTGGAATTATGCGATAGGTTTCGATCGCGAGGTTCTAACGGACCGGTGTCGATACTTCGAAACTCGATACGCGACGCCTCGATGCCGGAATAGAGGCGAAGAGACGGCCGCCGCGAAGGAAAGTCGTCACGGGGAAATTGGCTGAACGGAACGCACGCTACTCTGCCGGCGGCGTCGAAGGTGGGCGAAATTTATGGCGTAATTCCAACGCCGCGTGACTCAATCCGTTCAAACGCCTTTTTTCTTCGTCTCTCGGCGATTTCCTGTCCCCCCCCGGTAGAAGAGATTGGCGTGACTTGCCATTAGGGAGAACTCGTTTCATATTCCATCTTTCGTTAACCCTTTGACATTTTCTCCGCTGAAAACGCACCGTGATCGACGAAGGAAATGCAAGAAAAAAGGGCGATGTGGATCGCGAACATCTTCCATTGTGTACAGGACGGTGAATAGATAATCGTGGGAGAGCACAGGCTCTCGTAATGGGCTGCAACGCAAGGTAACGAGCCGGCCATGTAATGTTTTCGTTAATTGCCCGACGTATTCTAACCCACTTTCCCGGATTTTTAGAGGAAACCAGCTTTTCCCTCGTTCTACTCCCCGGTTTCGCGTCGTCAACTTTCTCGAGCAGGATGAAAGGAAGCTTAACAAGGGTGATTTATGCGATTCGCAACGATTTTAAGTGACTCCTGATGAGTCGATGGAAGAGTTCGACACTTTCGCTTTCACGAGTTCGCACGGTCACGACAGAGACCAGGCCCATCCTAGAACAGCCGGCGAGTTTCTTCCTCCATGATTGGGCTGAATACCTTTACGTAATGCCGCCCGTGCCTGTATGTTACACGTATCCTTTTACCAACCGGCGCGCCGTCATGGTTTCACGTGACGGCGTACGTGCTCATATTGGTAGCGATGGCTATCGATGGTTCCGTGATTTTTTCAAATGAACCGTAAAATTTCATTGTCCTTCCATTTCTATTGATTATGGAAAAAGGAAATAAACGGAGAGAGGAGAGGACTCTCGTCAGAGAGGAAACTCGCGCCTTAGACACAAGGGATAGGCGCAAGTTAGAAATCTTATATACCGGGTGTCAAAATTGTTTCAGATCAAACTTCGCCAGTGTGTTCTACAGGTATAAGTAAGAGAAAAATGTTATGTAAACATAGGTCGTTTGAGGCTTCGTTAAAAAGTTATAATAGTTAATATGAAATATGAAGGAAATGGTAAAGCTGCGTCTGCACTATGTACCATAACACGTTATATAGTGAAGTTATAAATCTTGTTAGTGAAAGACAAAGAAAAATGTTGTATAAGATTATGTTAAATAACGTTTTTCGTGTTATACAGCAAATTATGTGTTATCCATCAAGTAAGCGACGGTAAAGATCAAAGAAAGTCATAAAACATTGTCAGTCGGGCCAAACTACTGTGACGCAGTTATAAAACGTTTGCCATTAATAACGATAATCTAAACATTTGATAGATTTGTCACTACAATACCAAAAAGTAACAAGTCTTGTAACAAGTTATAAAAACATGTTGTACAACGAGGTTATAAAACGATTTGCAACCGCAAGTTCGTTACCATTTCCTTCACATTTCGTATTGTCGTTGTAACTTTTTAATAAACCTTCAAACCACCTATGTTCATATAACACTTTTTTCCTTACTTATACGCATAGAACATACTGACAAAGTTTGATAAAAAACAACTAGGACACCCTGTATGTAGCAACAGTTGCCTTCGCAAGGACTAGTGGGAAAGGTTAATGTTGCTTATACTTTCTAAATTACCAAAAATATGACTGATTCTGACATAAATAATTTTTTCAAAGCTCTTAAAAATCACTGCAAAGTCATCTCAAGCCTGTCGAGGTTTTAAAATAGAAAAAATTACACGTATAATTGAGAAATTCCAATGTTAATCGAGTCGATAAGTTTCGTACACGTGATTCAATTGGAAAGTAGCTTGACGTACAACCGGAAGCTGATGGCGCCTCGTAGCCATCGCTACACGTATGCATATGAACCTGTAGGCCGAATAAATATATCGTCCCTACTTTCTCCGCTGTGCCGAGCGAGCCGCGAAACTTCCTTCACTCTCGCTATCTTTACGAATCACATGTGCGTTTATAAACACCGCTCTATCACGCCTCTCGTACACGCCAGTTGCGCCGATTCTCGTACTTCATTTTTTCCCAAACGAATAACGAATTACGACATACACACGTCCGAGCGTTTTTTCGTCGTATGTACCGACCGAGTGAAAGTGTCCAATTTTTATCATTCCTCGGACAAAAACGTAATTCGCTTGTGTGCCGGTAAAAATTGGACAGAATACGAACCGACGAAAGTGAACGATTCTCAAAATTGCGCCACGTCACACAATTGCTCTGATTGTCAATCAACGCCGCTAATTGACACGATTGAGACTTCGTAGCGCCGGGAGAATCTTCACTCGGAATGCGTCGAATCGAGTTTTTCTCGCTCACGCAGGAAGAGGTCGCTTTGTCTGGTGCAACGAGTCAATTTCACGCGTCGAGATTGCGTGCAATTACACGATGCTTTTTCTACGTATAACTCACAGTTCAACAAAGTGCACCTGTTCTATATCGAGTTTCGCAACTGCGACACTAGACGTTTATTTTCACACCGAGAGCTATTTTGACGCAGTTCCGATAGCTAATTACCGCAGGTTCTGGGGCAATCGAATAATCTGCAGGATCAACGATGGGATGATAATTCGAGGTTAGAATATTATATATCCGCGCTATTCCCCTTTATTTCAGTCGTTATTGAATACAGATTTCTTCGTTAAGTCTAACGAACTCTTAGTTTCTACTACGAAAAATCTACGGTGAATAATTCCCACTTCCTATTGTGTTCCATTGTTTCTTCTTGAGGTGTGTTAAACAAAAGAAGGATGCAAGAAGAACTTAAGAGCTAAATAAAGTATCTTAAATGCAAAAAACACCGCGACGCGAAGAACTCATTATGTCGAATTTCGGTGAGATGCATGGACCACGTGTCACCGTAACAATTTCATTACGCAACAGCTGGTAAGGTTCGTTTTATATAATTGTTATACAGTCGACGCGGGAAATAAAACAAGTCGATCACTCCGGTTCTCTTCTCCGAGATGAAAACGTATTTCTCTCCCGGTAAGTGTGTATCGACGAAAGTAAAAGCGCGAAAAAAGCTAATAAGATTGCAGTTCTTATTGTTTAGCCGGGAATTAATAGCCGATGAAACGTAACAATGAGCGAAGTAGAAAGTTCGATCGTCCCGCGAGATCAGAAACGGAGAGTAAAAGTCCTTCGGATCGTATTGCTGTTACGTAACGCGCGAACTTGTGAAATTTCCGGATGAAAGGGTACACAGTCCAAGACCTTAAACTTTGCAGGTGCTGTTTACGTTTCACCACCACGAGGAAATTATCATCGAACAAGGCGGAATTGACGTTTTACCGAGCGGAAATGCACGAAATAAATTTATCCTTTGAGTTGTTCGCTATTAGACATTCCTGAGAGTGCTAAATTGTGGTTAACGTTGGTCATTTTGAAACAAGGTCTAGAGCTAATTGGTAATTCTTGTGAAATGTTATTTTTCGATTAGTCGTAGGAGAGAAAAATCGGGAGATTAAACGGTTCTAATTTCCGTGGTCAATTAGCATTGGAAAATGGATCGAGAGTGTTAGTTTCCCGCGCGATCTACCAGCACGATCGTTGGTAATTACTAGATAAGAATTATTCCGCGTGTTGTGAATACCGATTAAGTATAGCCTGAATCTGCATCATCCACTTTCTCTGCTATTATTCTCGGACTTTGTTGCTTATCTATACTGTATCTTTAGTAAAATTGCATTGTTATTACTACACTGTCGTAAATGTCTGCAATTAGTAGCTTTTGGTACTGAAATAGAAAACAATCTATAACATAACCTAATCTACCGACGAATCAATGGTAAAGAGTCCGCAAAAAATAATGAATCGAAATTGATAAAAACGAGTGGTTTTTATTTAGCGAGAACATGAAATACGCGATCGCTTTTGAAAAAGTTTTATTACACGAATAAAAAAAGTGTAGTTCTGTGTTTTTTTTTTTTGCCTTTATCTCGATCTCTGTTGCAACGGTCATTGAGAAACGCATGAATTCAATTTAATACTAGAACGTGTCACGGTGCAATAGTAAAACATCGTTAATCATTGACACGTATTCTGTATACGTATAAATGAATCGAAATTGTTGAAAGAAAACCCTCACGATTATCTATAATTATCCTTAATTATACACTGAAAAAGAAACATAACCTGTCATTAATGCAATTAACCGTTGACCACTTGCTGCAACGATTAACGCAATGATAAAAAGTAATTGAAAAAATTCAGTCGACTTTCTTTCTTCCTTTACAACCAATGGATATATATAAATGAACAAACGAGTACAGATCGATCTTGCGAAATTTCGACTCTGCTCCTTCCTTGTACGAATACTATGATAAAAAGTAATTGAAAAAATTCAGTCGACTTTCTTTCTTCCTTTACAACCAATGGATATACATATATAAATGAACAAACGAGTACAGATCGATCTTGCGAAATTTCGACTCTGCTCCTTCCTTGTACGAATACTGACACATTCTCATTGGTGTTTCAAGGCAAATATTCATCGTTCACAGAAGATCGATGTTCGTCGAAGACCGTGACAGTATGATGCATATCGCGAACTTCTTACTCAAGTTGTGACGAGGATTCATGTTTATGCACCGATCCTTCGGTTCATTATCGATGGAACAAGCTCCTCGGTGACGAAAGTCCTCAGCACCTTCCTCCAGGTCGATAGCAATTACCCTGCGAAGAAAAAATCACTTTTATTGACGAAACCGGAAAAGAGGTTAGAAAGGTTGCGGTTGTATATACGAGGACCCAGATGGCGCTGACTCAGTTGTGGAATCAGTATGTATTATTCGATGAAGCAGACGATAAGAAATGATACGTGTATCAGGGACGCTGTTCTAATTTCTGTGAATTTGTTCGCTGAATTACTAAAGCGTTGTTCTGTAGAAAAAAAAAGATGTACACACTTTTCTTCTGTCGTTGCGTAAGTACGTATGATGTTTACTCGAAGCGTAATAGTTTGGTACTGTGTCGCAGAATCTAGTCGAAAGGTTGTGAAATGTTAAAACAAGCTATCTGAGCGATCGATCTTTGTTACTATGTTCAATCTCATCTGCAATTTCATCTCGAGATGTTACGTGAACGTAATTGATTTCATTTAGAAAGAGATCTAGCTCACACGTCGACTAGGATTAAAAATGATAAACGCGATATGTAAAAAAGAAGTTTACCGTAGGAGTTGTTGAATAAAACATTTCGAAATGCAAAACGTAGCGAATTTATTTTCTACAGTAGAAAGTTAATCGCTTTGTTTTGATACGCTACAGGTCGAACTGTTACTATTTCAACCTGGACGTAAACATAATTTCTCTCTGCTTATGATTACTATGGATATACTACGGCCAAGTTTTTGTTTCGCTTTATTATTGCGAAACTATGTAACGCAATATCAACGTACTGAAAAATCTCGAGTATAAATATTCATGATTGAGACAAAGCGGACGCGAAATCGGAAATTCTCGACAGGTGAAAAGTCGCTTGGAGGTTGTTGCAACTAATTTCGACCGACACATCGCTTTCTTTATTTCTCCGATGGAAATTACCACGCGTGTTCTGTACAGTAATCGAATGGATACAGCGAAGAGGCTGTAGAAATTTCGCAAAGACGGTCCAAGGGTCAAACAACGTCCTATCCACCGCAAAAAAAGTCCGGCTTTCTTTCCAGAATGGAAAGTGAATGGCCTTCGAAGCCGACGTCCGATCACCGTTCCACATTATTATGCAAAAAAATCACGAGGGAAACGTGCAACTAGTTATTTAGTTTAATACAGAATACTTTATTGCTCCACACTGCTATAATTTTTACATTGCCGTGCATAATTTACACGCAGTTAATGTATCTAAATTTAATCGATAACTGAGAAGATAAGAAACGATACGTAATAGCGAGTGACTTTTCGAATTTTCCTTAGAATTAAAACGAAAGAATACGCTGTATTTATAGGCTTTTGGAGCACGTAAACGTCCATCACGGTGTCTTCCGCGATCATTTGGCACGGTTTGATAAATCCGTAGGCGGAAAAGGGCAGAAATGAAATCGGTTTGATTGATGCCGAAGTTCCTCGATCCCGTAAATCGTCTATTAGAAGTGGCTACCGGCAATTCGCCAGTACCACCGTGACTTTCACGGTCCGATAACGATATTGCCAAGTGTACGAGCTGGTTATAGCAAGTGACTTGTAGGTGGAGCCGTGAAACGAACGGAAGAACTCGATCTTCCGTGCGCTTATTCATAGGTCAAACGGTGAAATGTGCTTTCACCTTGCTGACTCTGGAGCCAGCCTCGACCGTGAACACGTATACAACGCGCCAAACTGTTTTTCGATATTCTTACTTCTTTTTTCTGTATCTTGTTATGGAAATTCTTTCAACTACTGGACTGTTATAAAAATTTACAATGGATTGTAAATGTTAACAGATGCACTGGTGTTTATTAAGTAATAGGACACCTGTTACAGAAACTATAATATAATTTCAATTATATTTAAATTACATACAGGGTGGGTAAAACAGATTTATTATTTATTTTCTTTAGCTATGGTGATAATTTATCGCTTGGAGAAAATTTTTATACGTAATTTAAATGGTTTCAAAGGGTAAATAAAATGGAGGAAAAATTTACTGTAACTTTAAAATGGAGGAAAAATTTACTGTAACTTTAAAATGTTTATGCTTCTACTTCACAAATTTTCCATATGCACAAAATCTGAACCTGATGTAATTCTTTGTATATGATAAGAAATAATTGTACATTCCATTAATCACGCAAATCTATTGTAACATTACATTTGGAGATCAACAATAGTAAAATAACGAAAATATTCTTTTACTACATTAAATCTTTCAAATTTGTAATAGTTCCGTATCATGACTATACTACGAATTTTTTAAAATTAATAACTATAATTATTTATTCTTTTGTTCTCATTTTCAAACTTTAATTACGCGTAAACGTTTGGTGTGGCATAATCAACGACACATTGCTGGAATCTCAATTTTACGACAGCACTGTAAATCGAAATTCCAGATTATAATAATTTCCTAACTACCGTTTAGATTCGCTTCACACACGACAATTATCCTAATACTTATACACGAGAGTATACATCATAGATCGAACGTTCTCGTAAAACTTCGCTTGTTGCAATCACTCTAATAATACACGAGGTCAAAGTTTTCCTAACGTATACACTTTCCTTTTTAATAATCTCCGTATAATCGACAAGCCCGATGATAATTATTTGAACAGATAAAAATCACGACCGTTGTCTTTTTTATCGTAACAGTTACGAGAGAGGAGAGACCAACGGTGAAATAACCGCGATGCGTGTCACGGAACAGTTGAACGAGGGAAAAAATTGTGCATTACGACAACGAAGCGTTCCCTTATGCAGTTCCATTTTTTCCCGGTCGGTAACACGAGGGATTTCACGTCGATTTATCCGTGTCTCTACTGTGATTGACGATCGTGAAGGAAGAAAAAGAAAACCGCACCGAAAATGTTATTCACTTCCGTCGTGAGTAACGACGGCTTATTCAACTCAGGATATCAGTTCATCTCCCTTTTACGGATCTAAACGTAATCCGGGTGAAATCGAGGTGTTCGCTGTGATGCATCTATTAGGTCATCGCGTAAGTCCGTGACGAAAGTGAAGTATGTTTCAATAGAAATATATTTTAATAGAAACGTATTTATTTAATAATAATATCATTTATTTTAAATCTAAAGAAATTCTGTTGGGCCGATATAACGGTCTTACCAAGAAAAATAGGAAATGTGCAATTAGAAGGCACTTTCGCTTTTTTTTTTTTATCAAAGGGTATAGCCGGATAACTCAGTAAAAAGTGCCCCTAATAAAAATTCAATTTCTTCCAACGTAGTGCACGAAAAATTTGGAGAAAAATCAGAGACACTTCGGTTAACGAGGCACACATTATAAATTTTTTTCAGATTTTTAAATTGAAAATTCAAGCTATAAAAAATAGAAACCGTGTCTGATTTTTTTTTTCAAAATTTGTCATGCACCAAAGTGGGAGAAATTGAGCAAAAATGTGATTTATCATTATTGCACTTTACCAATCCCCTCCCCAGTCGAGATACTTGAAAATTGGCAGAAATCCTTCTTTTTCGCTCCCTTAGCCGACTATGCACCCTTCAAAGGTTCCTTAAAAATATAAATCTGAATCACAAAATTCGACACGAATTGTTAAGATGCCCGAACGTTAAATCAATTTATTTCCGTGACGCAATGAAATTGTGTCTCATTGCGAAACACATGTTAAACAGTTAACTCGATGTGCGAAATAAACCTACACTTTCTTCCATATTTGAAATATTTGGGTAGCACAGTTGCATTCGTCACATTCGAGTGATCTTTCGAAATTTTTAATAGGCCTCTAGCTTTCATAAAAATGTTACGTTATTGTAATTTCTCGTATAGAAACTCGCTTCCATTGGAATTGCCGATGAAGTAATTCAATCGAAACGGTACAGATTACCGTAGGCGGTGAGAGTGAATTTAATAGAAGGACCTCTCCTTTTCGGGTGGAACAACAATCGTTACGTCACGTGTGAAATTGCATCTTGGCTTGTTCCAGAGCAGAACGTCCAAGCACGCTCGATCTCCTTCCCGAATCACGTAACTCGCTATCTCGTTACTCGTCACGCACTTCCATGTGTTCCTCGACACGCGTCTTTTCCTCTCAGCTCGTTCATTTTTCGCGAATACTTCTATCCGCGATAGATTATTAGTCTCGAAAGTAGAAGAAAAGAAAAAAGAGTCGTATTTTAGATAACGATTTAAATGGAAGATACTTTCGCGGAATTCTTGCGATTTGCAATTAAATCAATTAGAATTTTCTGTCGCAAAAATTATCGCACGTTGTAATTTTCCGATTTTTCGTCGCGTTGCGCAGTGTCTCTTCCGGAAGACTTCGAAATTTTAGATAACGATTTAAATGGAAGATACTTTGGCGGAATTCTTGCGATTTGCAATTAAATCAATTAGAATTTTCTGTCGCAAAAATTATCGCACGTTGTAATTTTCCGATTTTTTGTCGCGTTGCGCAATGTCCCTTCAGGAAGACTTGCAAAGTGATGAAAGTACGATTACACGAGCTTACCCGGCAATCATCCGTCTTTTCGCGATAACCTAATTTTTCCCGCGTAACGAGGTGGTAAATATGGTCGCGTAGGAACGCGGAACTCGTTAAAAAATTTTTCTCCCAGCTGAATCAAGCACGCGTAAGCGCCGTTTCGTCTATTTATCTCAGAAACGGTTTTCTACGGTAGATGAAAGGATATCACGTGATAAGGAATAATGCACGCGATGTATTTTTTTAAATAGTAAACATTTCGGCTACTCGATTGTCCGTGTCACGATTTCGTGTGATTCTATCGATGTTCTGTGGGGGAAAATGTTTGTGAAATATGGTTTGAATATCGTTAGAAAGGTAAGTACGCAGGTGAAACGAGAGAAAAATTGAAACTGTATTTCCGGTTTAGATAACAGGATATATACACGATAGTACAGTGACGAGAGAGAAAAAAAAAACAGGCACGTTTGATCAGTTGGAACGGAACGGCGTCGAATCAGGTCGAATCGAAAGTGTGTCTGCTCGGTGACGTATCCTGCATCCTTGGATTAACTCGCGTCCGTAATCACTAATTAGCCGTAATTATCAGTTGCTTGGGTAAATAGCGCAATTACGATACGATCTTCTGATAACGAAATTGATATCGCGGTTAGTAATACAAATTTCGCGATGTAAGAGGAATCAGAAGGTACTGTGCGGAGGTGAGAAGATGTCTAGCGGGATGGTATAGTTGGTCGAAGCGATATATCGAGGTCGTAAATTAAAGTGTTAAGTGGAGACACTTATGACCGTTCCTTATTTGTGCGTTGGTATTTCAATTTTAATTTCTTTTTTAAATTTAAAATTTTTTAAAGTTTCTTAATTT
>NW_017100129.1:55250-59790 GCF_001263275.1 Habropoda laboriosa | reverse complement strand
ATAGGTACGGGATGATTTCGCGTCTATTCCTTTTAATGGTGTTACGTTGGGGAAAAAACTGCTATAGCTAATTAATATTTTTCAAAGAAATTTTATTTCATTCGTGAAACATCTGTTATGGCATTTCTGAAGAGAAATTGAATCGTTTATAGCGTTTTATAAATTTATTTTCAGACAGATGAAAATGAACGTGCGTCATCCGACGTTAATCTGTTAAATTTTAAAATTTAATTTCTTTCTTAAATTTTCTTCAAAAGTTTCTGCTCACAATATCTTATTTAACTCTTTGCGGTCGTATTTTCCATAGGCATGATAGTCGTATTGGTTAGAATTAGTTTTTAGGAAAAAGCTTGGCTAAAAAACGTATAAATTTTATTCAAATCAGTTTGTTTAAGCTGTGTGTATATTATTCTTTTCCTCGTTTCTTCGTAAAAACGCGTTGCCGGGCATATCCCGGGGCTCGATCGCAAAGATTTAAGATAGTAAGTTTTCACAGTCAAAATTAACGCTTACGTCAATAACCAGGTACCTTTTTCCACATTCTCACTTAAAATATTTGATCTTCTCGGTAAAAGATTTGAATATCCGTTCAGATCGTTGTCATTTCGCACATTTCCTATCCGTGTTTGCTTCATGTTTAGAATTTTCTTACCAGAAAACTATTAAAATTGAACGATAAAGTGGACGACAATTGCGGTCATTGACGCAAGAGTTAATCTGCAAGTTCATCAAGGCGCAGACAAATTTTTTAAATATACCGCAACAGAGGAACCAATTTAAAATTAACATCGAACAGCCCTAAGCAATGCTAGTGCTCCGTATCTCCCTTGAATTAATGTTTTAGCGCTCTTCACACATTTTATGACGTCACTATATCGCTTCCACCGACTATACAGGGGCAACATTCTGCTCGCTTCGCCTAATTTCGTCTGTGACACTCCGGAAGCCACCACCTTAAGGTTTCTCGCGGCACACGCTAACATACTATTAAAATCTCCGTATCCGCAGATGATACGTTCCGAAATCTACCGCGAGTACACTATTATTTCAAATTTCATCGTATCACTCGCCATCACTCTATCCCACTTGATCTCTACATATTCCATTCGCTCTCTTCCACATAACTCGATCTACGAACGTGACCATTTCTTCCAGTAACAAAAACACACGTTCCCTGTCTACACAGGGTGTCTCAGCTGATTTTGACATCTTGATCTTCTCGCTATTATTACTCAAAGCGAAATATGTTTCCGATGAAAGTGAAACTTTTCCACTCGTGAAAGAATTAATAACAACCAGAATATGCCCCCTTCGACACCGTTTAAATTTCATCTGAAACATTTTCCGCTATGAGTAATAATAACGAGAAAATCAAGATGTCGAAATCAGCTGAGACACCCTGTATAACTCCAACAAAACCCATATCTATCACACTATAGCCAATCAAGCAACTTCCCATCTCAGCACGGTACATCGCATCAAAGAGCTCATCTTTATTCGTATAGTACAAAAAAGGAAGAAGACAAACGAGCCAAATTTATATTCGTTCCTCCATCTCTCGAAAATCTACAAGACATCGACACACCCAATATTAAAGTCTACCTAGAATCTCGTCAGTCGTGGAGGCTCGCGAGTAGTTATGCTAATAGGTTCGTCAGGTGGCATTCTATAGGGTTTTCGGTTGGCATAGGGAGGAGGTGGTGGACCATAAGACGGTCGTTGAGGTTCATTGGAACTATTCGACGATGCGCCCAGAATACTGGTGATGGCGTTAACTAACGAAGACACCACCTTTACTACCGCGTTAAGAATGTCTTTGATCGAAGAGCCAAGCATGAGAAGCGGGTTTGGGTTCGTCGGTGGCGTGTTAGGCTGAAAAGTTGAGAAGCAGAATGTCACAGGCGGGTAATGTACCTCGAAAATCGTGTCTCGTGTGTTAGTATGTTCACAGACAGGACTCCAGGTGTGTGTCAAAGAAGGAGACAGAGGGAGATATCAATGGAGGAAAACTTACACGACCGTAGGTAGTAGAGGGGGAATATTCTGCACCGTAGCTCGTAGGTGCTCCGTAACTATCCTTGGTGGTTCCACTGGAACCAGCACTGGTGCCTGCTACCGATCCCGCGACTATAGCTTTCACGAGGCTCATTATGTCCGACTTTCCTCCTTTCCCTGAATTCTGCAACGTATCGAAGAAAAACCAAGGACACGGTTAAAGAACGTCCAAGAATATATGTACAATGATATTTTCACGTTTAAATCGAAACGGAAGCTTTCCAAGGATTCTGTGTACTGTTTCGACGCAAAGCTCGCGACTGTACGACGAACTGTTGAAATACACGAGACTGGTTCAGTGGTGGAACGATCGATTTATTAAGGAAGAACAGAACGTTAACAGAAAAGTCAATGCGTACTTTGCTAAGACTAGAGATAACTCCGGCGAGCAGGTTCGAGAGCGGAGACATCTTTCCGGGTCCAGCGGGCTGGAAGAAGAGGGTTGTTTGAGAATGTCGTGTGCGAGAAATTGATTATTGCGATGATAATTACCTCGAGTAAGGGACCTAGCAAGCCTTTGACCAAATCGCCGACCGACGATCCACCCTGTCCTGGAGGCTGAAATTCACTTTTCCTATCTAATACCAAAGAGGAGACGTTTGTGATTAGAAACGAGGAGTGATATTTACCTGGCTACTTTGACGACTCAGTGGTACAACCAGTGGACCAACCAGGGGTCCGATCAACGGCGCGATTAATTGAAGAACAGGCGTCAAAATCGCAGCAGAGTCTCTCATTCCATCTCGACCCTGAAACAAATCTCATTTCGATCTTTACCTGGTCTTACCTGCCTCCTAACACCTCCCTCTAAGGGAACTTGGCGACTCACTTCGCTAAATTGTAGCAGAATCGGCACCAGTATCGCTGGAATATCGAATCCTTCTCCGTCTGCCTGAAAATACGAAAATGTATGCTCTCTATCGTCTAAGATAATTTCTATTCGAAGTTGCCGAAATTCTCACCTCTGAGAGCTCTTGAATAATGGGAAGAGCTGCTTGAAGGACATCACTGATGTCTGCGTCGGAGTCAGGCTGAAAAAGGAAGCGACGGTAGGGTCTATAGTAATCTATACTTACACTTTGAGAATCCAAGTGAACATGGAATCCGTTAAATCCATTTCTTACGTCGCTGAGATCTTCTAGAATGGGTGCAGCTAGTTGAAGCAAATCGATGAGGGCTTTGACAGAACCTCCTTCCTCTTCTGAATCGTCGTCGTAGTCGCTCTCGCTGGAAGCACTCTCGGCGGAGCCTTTTGATCCTTCGCCAGATTCGACGTTGCCGCTTTCGTTGTTGTTTCCGTTGCTCTCGTTGCTTCCGGTGTCTTCGTTGCTAGTGGACTCCCTGCTTCCGCTGTCTTCGTCGTCCTATCGATTTTTACGCATCTTCCGTGTGAAATAATCACCGTGGAACATCGATGAAAGAAGATACAAGAGAGGACATACCTCGAGTTCTTGCGCCAGAGATGTCCGATTACGTTTTCCTTGTCTGATAGACTGAAACGAACGAATCGACTTCAGTTTAAGTGTGATTGTCTCGTGTATTCTTTCGTTTCTTCGATGAATGACGACGACTTGCACAACGTTACAAACGTGAATAAAGTGAAAGAAATGGTGTCTGTCACACACGAATTACGCAACGATCCGTGGATTCAATGGATACACGAAAGCTGCGTCCAAAGGAAGACGAATGTCCCAGCTGGGTCGATGCGATTGTGCAAAGGAGAAGATAAAGAAGGACGGTTCGTGCATAATCAACGCAATCCATTGGAGAGAAGTCGAAATTTGATATTTTCTCGGTGGACACGATTATTCCGTTGAATCGCCGATTCATCGTTCATATGACTGCACATGTGTCGCTCAAACAACCCTGTTACGAAACGCCGGCTTTCGATTTTATCGGCTTAGCTGCGAACGGAGCGAAGCCTCCGAAATATCAGCGGCATTTCGTCGAATCGCGCGCTGTTTGCCAGTGATTGAGCAATTGAGCGGTTGAGACAATGGCGAGGAAAATATCGAGGCTGCGCTCGTTTAATTTCGGTGTAGTAAAGCACGTAGCTCACGTAACTCGTTCGGTGTTACTTAATTGTTTGTTTATAAAGGAAGTTCGGTAACTTGAAAATTCAAAAAATTTAATAACGAATTCACTCTAATAACGAAACCATTTTTTGTTTTGTCTAGGGATGGAAATACCCTCTCTAAAAAATGGTGAGTTTTCCCTCTTAAATTTGTGCGATTTTGGTATTCTACATTGTAATGGTAAAGAATTTTTAAAAAACATTATTTTTTCCAAAGTTTATCCCCGAAATTTTCAAAGCTGTACAAGATATGGAAACGAAGTTTAATCTAAAATTGTGTGGTTTTTGGTGTCCTGCATTGTGGTTATAAAGAATTTTCGAAAAGCATTACTTTTTTCAAATTTTATCCCATCACTCTCAACTTTTTCAAACCGTACAAGATATGGAAAAAAATTTAATCCAAAGTTGGGT
>NW_017100129.1:38719-55217 GCF_001263275.1 Habropoda laboriosa | reverse complement strand
AACCAAACACCTTTTTAATAAAAAACAAAAACGCCAAGCAACAGCCACGGGTAGGAAGGGAGCAAAGTCGGGAAAAACCCATCCAGGCCCTTTTCCTGACCATTGATTGGTCGGAAGCAAGGTGCCAAAACTAGTGTAAAACCGACAGATAGTCTAAAACGATACACCTAGAACGACACCCGCTCCAACTAAAAATGAAATAAAACGACATCAAACACATTTCTGAAATTTTACGCCTTTAACCAACCCGAGACGAAGGCGATCTCAACCGTTACAGTGCTCGGCCCGTAACAGTGTCCTACATTATGTTGATAAATAATTTTCAAAAAACACTTTCTTTTTAAAGTTTACTCCCACCACTCTTCATTTTTCGAAACCGTACAAAAAGAGTGAAACTCAGAGTTGTGTAACTTTCAGTGTCCTACATTGTCATGCTAAAGAATTTAGGAAAATCCTTATATTTTTCAAAATTTACCCCCACCACTCTTAATTTTTCCAAAGCGTACAAGATATGGGAAGAAAGTAAACTGAAAGTTGCGACAAAGAATTTTCAAAAATCCTTATTCTTTCCAAAATTTACTCTCGCTACACTTAATTTCTTGAATTTCATAAATTTTCACGGTAATATGAAAACTCACAATTTTTTCCAAACGGTGCTTCCACCCCTGGGATCGTTTCATACCGAAATAACAAAATACTTCGTTGTTAGCGTTATTGCAAATGTATGTGCAAAGTTTCAAATTTTTCGAAAAATTTTCCGGTTACCGAACTTCCCCCGTTAGTTCCTCCATTTCTTAAACGTATCCGTTCATACGCGCCTTTCACCAGTCTAATTGCCCCCAAATCGCACGGTTCTCGACCTCTCGCTCCTTTTTTTTCCACTCGACTACCGCTTTGACAGGCGTGCTCCTTTCTCCGCCGTGATTCTGTGTACGCACCAGAACACTTTTACTTACCGGCGGCCTGTCAGTGGGGTAGAGCTGCGTCCTCTGCGGCAACCTTTGACGCGTCGGTACTCCCTGCGTCGTGAAAAGCGGCGCCTCCTGGTTCAACGGTGGCGGTGAAAGGTCCTCAGCTGGTTTCGTGTTGTTCCTCCTCAACGCGACGAACGTCTTCAACAACTGGCCGATAGGTGACGTTTGTCCTTTGCTAGATTTCTGTTTCTTCGATTGTTGCCTCTTCGAGCTGTCTTTCTGTTTCCCTTGCTTCTTCCTCTCCTCTCTCGTGTTGTTCAACGATTGCGTTACCTGCGTTCCATCGTCGAACACCACGTTCACCTGTCCAGACTCTTTCGTCAAGGTGTAATTCCGGTCGAAGTACGGCGGAAATTGCTCGAGAGGACCTCTGGTTGGTACCACGGTGAACAATTGTCCTCTGTCGTTGTTCAGGGTTGTCGTTTCGAACGGCTCCTCGCGTGTAAACGTGATCACAGCCTCGAACGGTAGCTTGTACAACGGCTGTATCGGAGTTGTCAGCGTCAAATTTCTTTGCTGTGGCGAAAGATCGATGCTCTTCACCGGCAACGGAATCTCGTCGTTGAACGCGAGAGGACTGTGAGTCGTGAAAGTGACGTCTGAAGAAAAAACGCCTAGATTGTTGGACACGTTCCTCTCCACGCCGTCGAAGAAGTATCTAGTGGCAAACGGATCGGTTGGGAATTTGATGCTGTCGGTCGTTGTCGTGACCGGCAGGTAGGTCCTCGTAGGAGGCGAAACTGCGTTCGTATTTCTGAAAATGTCGTTGATCTTCACCTCTATAGCTGGTCCAAAGTCTGGAAATTGAGGCACGAACAGCTGTTGCTCTCCAGGTTTCAACGAGTTCGTCGTATCGAAGGTCCCTTTGAAAATAGGCTCCTTGATCCCTGATTTTTGAATGTTGATATGCCTCGTGATGTCCAGAGGACTTGGAAGAGTTGTGTCTGATATCGCAATGTTCCCAAAAGTCGGCTGCAGCTGTCGATTGTTGAAGAAATTCTTCGTGGTCACACCAGTGATGGTGAACGATGGCAGATGAGTATTCTTGGAAGCTTGAAGATTTCCACTGTTCAGGGCGTTTCGTATATGTTCAGGGAATCTACCGCTCTGCAGAGGTCTGACGTTAGCAGGAATTTTTCCCTGATCGTAGTTCACCGTTTGACCAAGATTTCTTACATTTTCCGCGTATCTGACATTCTCAGGAGTCTTCGAGTTTGCGAATTGTTGGACGCCGTTGCTCGTTTTGACCCCGTCGAAATGCTTGAACGAAGGATTCCTAGAGTTCTGCGACTGTCTTACGGTATCTGGAGGCCTCGCACTTCCGGTGTTCTTCGACGGCGATTCTTTCACAGTGGTCAACGTGATGTTTATCCTAGACGCCATCAAACCCATGACGTACTTCGCCCAGGCGACCAAATCGTCCTTCGTCGCAATTTTCAAGGGTAGCTGAATCTCGAGAATTTTTGGTACGCTGGAAAATCCACTAGGGGGATCTTCAGGCGAGCGTTTGAAAGGCGGTGCGGGCATTGAAATCACCAGGTTCGTCGCTATGAGCGCGAGAACTGGGTAAGACGTTGGCACTCTCCTCGTGAGTAGCAACAACATGATCGATTATCAATCTTCTCTTTTCAACAGAAAAATCTCGTCACCGATAATGTACAGATTTGTAGCAACACAGGTGTTTAATATCAATTCATCGTCCACGCGAATTCGTTTGTCAAAACTCGACACCTAGACGTCATGTCGCACTGTCTATCGATCACAGAATCCAACGTTGCTCTTCGATATTGTGGATATTTTGCAGTGAATTTTTGTTAAATGTTCCACATGTCGATCGCGATCGACGATAGAGGGGAAATGGTCGTTAGAATCGCGACGTGAAAACTAGCCATACGTATCGTAAAACAGTTGTTTTATAGCGGATGGAACAATCGATCGTCCCTTTCCTTCCTGATCGTGGAAGCGTGCACTTTTTCCGTGCGACGGTCGGAATATCAGCATTCCTAATGACAGTGCACCGCGCCGCGGCGACTGCACTCACTTCCGTCGTTGCATTTTACAATTACGGGGGTGCGTTTTCTCGTAGGAGGCGAACAGCGCGTGAAACGCAGCTGACGACAGGCTTTCGCAAAAGCCAGCGGTGTGCACCTAATCTGGAAAAACGTGTGCATACGAACCGATGCAATCGAGACGACGATTTTATAATTTCTTTTTTCCCTATCCTAATGGGACGTTCGGAAGAATCAGAGAATCGAGAGTTTACGGATGAGCGAGCTCGTACAATTAGTTATTGTCGGTGTAATTCGGAGATGGTTGCGGAAAGAGGGGAATAATTATTTTGTAAGAATTTGAGATTGACAGTTTCATAGTTAATAAATGGAGTTAACTCTTTTATTCTTGCTGGTGTCTATAGACGCTTTGAGAATTTGTTGGCGCTGTGCCTTTGGCGCCTATAGACGTTTTGAATATTTTCTCGCGCTGTGTCCTTGACGGCTATAGGCGTTTTCAATATTTCCTCGCCCTATGCTCTTGATGGCTATAATCGCTTTGAAAATTTTCTTGCATTGTGTCCTTAGCGGCTATAGGCGTTTTGAATATTTTCTTGCACTGTGTCCTTGAGGCTATAGGCGTTTCGAATATTTTCTCGCGCTGTGTCCTTGGCGCCTATAGCCGTTTCGAAAATTTGCTTGCCCTATGCTCTTGAAGGCTATAGTCGCTTTGAATATTTTCTCGCACTGTGTCCTTGACGGCTATAGGCGTTTTGAATATTCCTCGCCCTATGCTCTTGATGGCTATAGTCGCTTTGAAAATTTTCTTGCATTGTATCCTTAGCGGCTATAGGCGTTTTGAATATTTTCTTGCACTATGTCCTTGAGGCTATAGGCGTTTCGAATATTTTCTCGCGTTGTGTCCTTGGCGCCTATAGCCATTTCGAAAATTTGCTTGCCCTATGCTCTTGAAGGCTATAGGCGTTTCGAATACTTTCTCGCGCCATGTCCTTGTCGACTATAGCCGTTTCGAAAATTTGCTCGCCCTATGCTCTTGAAGGCTATAGTCGCTTTGAATATTTTCTCGCACTGTGTCCTTGACGGCTATAGGCGTTTTCAATATTTTCTCGCGCTGTGCTGATGGCACTTTGTGACACTCTTTTATCTTAATTTAATGCTTGATTTTTGTCCTTTGCGTACTTCCACCTTAATCTTTGAAACGATAAATTTTGAAATTGAATTTAAATTGAATTTTACTGTGTCTATAGGCGCTTTGAATATTTTCTCGCACTGTACTCTTAATGCCTATAGGCGTTTTGGTTTGGCGCCTTTTGGCACACTATCGCCCCAACTTAATCCTCCATTTTTGCCCTCTGCACACTTTCACCTTACTTTTATAAAGGAAACATAAAAACGATAACTTTTGAACTTTAATTTTAAAATTTTAAAAAAATGTAATAATACCAGAGCGAAAGATTTTGCAGCCACGATTGAACCTCTATCCTCAGCCACACGCGTTAAGTACTACAATCTTCCGCAGCGAAAGGGTTAAGAGAGTTCTATCGTTGATACATTCAGGAAGAATGTTTAAGAGAGTACGATTTATCGTTGGTTCCGGCCATGATCAAGATCTTGAAGTTTCTAGACGTGGCAACAATGAGCTAGGTGCTCCAGGTGAACGATCTCCCGTCACGATCATTAGCCGTTTCCACTAAGGAACAAAGCAAGGACAAGTTTAACACGATCCCACGCTGATGAAAGTTACCACGCTGGTTCGTTCGTGTTTATTAATCTAATCCTACACGGTCTGCAGCTGTTTTTCAGGCTTTGCTTAGGTTACATTAACCTGTATCTATACCCCGCCCTCACTTTCAATGCTCCAGTGCAACTTCAGCTTCGTTGAAGTTCATTAATAGTCGCTATTTCTCGATCTAATCTTAACAGTCGGCCGACGATCTGGGTCATTTGTGACCCGTATTATTCGCGCGTGTAGATACAAAGTTCATAGGATATACAGATGAGACTTAACTATAAAAAAGACTTTCATTTAATTGTTTCTTTTTGTTATTATTAAAACATTATTAAGTAATTATTAAAAATTCGTTATTATAAAAATATTAAAATTTTGTTGTTATTAAAATTATTAAAATGTCAGAGCAAAACATGTCTGCAACCTAACGTTAACATGACATAAAAATGATTAAAAAATCGGTGACAAATTCTTGCTTTCCCTATTTACATATCTAACTCTCAAACTCAGAGTATCAGTATGAAAATTTCATATTAAAATAAGTCACGCATATAAATAACCTTTTTCCTGAATTCTTTCCCCTGCAAAATTCGATCGAATACTTACATTTCATCACTTCTGAATATATATACCCAACTTTTTCATGCTAATACTCTACGGTGACGATTAACAAACCCACGCAAAAAGGATTCATTAAGCCGCTAAATACGACACGTATGCAAAAAAAGGATTGAAAACTGAGAGAATCGTGCGAATAAAATGAATAATAATTCTACCATAAATCTACGGACACTGTCGCAGGGACTCTAGGTTAGTCTTGCTCAAAGAGGGAGCAAGAAACCGTACACACTCCGTTACGATAGAACGATGGATCATCCTCGATCGAACAGGTTTCGCAACGCGTTTACAACGAGCACCGTTAGATCGGTTTACTGACCAGCCTCAACCGGCCTTATCCTGGCATAACGATCGTACCAGATGCCGAACGGCCACCATTTATGGTACAGATCCTTTCAAGGTCGGTACAGTTGCTCGATAGAATTTCAATTCCCTTGGTGACTCGCCACTTCCTTCATCTCTCTGCTACACACGTTAGAAAGAAACGAAGTCAGGCTCCGTTCTTGTTTATGCGCAACGATCGTGTTACGCCATTAGCGGTGTGGTTCGCCGTGCTTTCATTAACGATCGTGGGTGTTTGTAAATCCACGTTAACCCTCTTACCGAATTGGAGACATTCGAAACGGAGGATTGGAAAGTTTATCGACTTCGAGATGTAGATACCAGTTTTCGACGTTTCCGTGTGTATTTATATGTTTGCGAAATTCCACGATTTTGCAAAATGGGAGAAATGTAGGGGGACGGCCGAAAGGTTGCCATTTTCTAGTTATCTAGGTCCCTTGCTCAACGTATCGAATCACTTTCTACAAGGATAACGTGCGACGTTCCTGTTTTTTTTCTTCCTCGGCAGTCTTCGTGTGATATTAACATTCTGAAATGGTTTTTTTTATCGAAGAGGTACGGTGGACGTTTCTTGTACCTGTTCTTCGTTGCAATTCTAATAAAGAATGCAATCGTTGCTGTTTCTTCTAGCGAATAAAATTTCCTCGTAAATGAAATTTGTATTTCAGGAGCGCGTCAGAGAGAATAGTTTTGAATTATGTTTTCTGATTTACGTTTACTACTCCGTTTGTACCGATCTCCTTTTGTTCGAGTGTAATCCCGTTGGAAGGATCGTATCTTTCGTGTTAAATTTTTACGGACAAGAAATTGCTTCGGTGTGTTCAGTTGTGTGTCTGCGAATGTTTTAACGATTTCTATGATTACGTTGAAACGATATCTGTGATTGTCGGAAAAAATATTGAGTTTTATATGAATAGCGAACGTACAGTGATCGAAAAAAGTATTCATACACCCTATAAAATGGAATAACTTTTTTAAAATTGGGCCAAACCACTTCAGTTTTTTTGAGAAATTAAAAAGATTAGTTTACTAGATGACGTGTCAAAAAATTTTTGAAAAAACTGCAATTAGTCGGAATCGCGAAGAAAATAGCGAAGGTCGTTTTTACAACTTTTTTATCTGAGCTCGTAATTTTAAAAATACGTTTTGTAGATCTATGTCAATTATACACACGCTGAAAATTTCATCGAAATCGGTGGACGGAGAAAACAAGCGACAGGCATCGAAAGATGTAAGAATCTTCAGATTTATTAGTGAAATAGTGCGATTTTCACAATCTTTAACCGTTTGTAGCTCATAGCAAGAGAGACTTTTCTCTAAAATTTTAGTGTGATTGTAGCAAAGTTTGCGATATTTTGCAAAAAACATTTGCTCCCTTAAATTGTATTCTTCAAGTGAACATTAAATTATGTAAATATAATTTTAGAAAATGTAAATTTCAAATGAATCCGATGGAAATTGCGAAAATACGCGTTTAACCCTTTCACTGCTGTTGGCGCCTATAAGCGCCTTGAAAATTTTCTAGCACAGCGCTGTTAGCGTTTCACCGCAATTTTTTACTTTCGCACACTTCCACTTAACTTAATTTGAAATCAATTTTCGAACGATTTTACCGAAACGAAAGATTTTGCAGCCGCGATTGAAAATCTGCCGCAACGAAAGGGTTAAATTTCTTTTTCATGAAAACTATTCCACGATTTTATTGGCAACTTGAATGTAAAACTCTGGCTGTGTACTGAGTTACGGTATTAACCCTAGAGCGGTCTTCGGGTCTTTTTTGACCCACCGCCTTTTTATATTTTTAGTCATTTTTGCTGTTATCAAGTTTACGTTCCTTAACATTATTTCAAACGTTTATTGTCTAGGTTCATACGTCGCGTTAGAGATAAAAATTGTTTCGCATAAGGTCTTCGATCCTTTTTCACCCAAAATCTTAACACATTTGCGTCGCACATATGCGTCATTCAGGTGTTCACTTGGATTCCGAATAACGCGAAATACGTCATTGAGATTTTCACGTATCTGTCTGAAAGTGAATTTATAAAACGCTGTAAATGATTGAATTTCTTTTCAGAAATGCCGTGACAGATGTTTCACGAGTTCAAGTAATTGTATACGTTTTACGAAAAAGTCATTTACCACGTTCCTGAAAATTTCTTCAAAAAATAATAATTAGTTGAAAAGTGACGATTGAAAGAAAAGACGTGAAATCACCCCGTGCACATATTAAGCGCTGCTCTAAGAGCCCCGTCGCCAATATGTTAAGTGTACAGCCAAAACGAAGAACGCAGCAGGATTAATAGTCATACCACATATTTCTTACAATATTTTGTATTTTATATTTGCAAAATAAGTAACATGTAAATATGCGAAGAGAGCTGATAGTGTCCAGCAGTGAAAGCGGCGAAAGGGTTAAAATACTATTGGAAATGGGTTATGAAAAAGAAATAGTCTTTTAATCTTGCGATATGCTATTTATTGACGAACTCAGAGGAAACGTGTTTACGCTATTGAATGTTCTAAAGGACTATTCCTGGGCACCCAAAAAGAAAGTTGGGGTCCCCTTATACTCTCGTCGAATCACTTTAGACGGTGGATTTTACGAATTATCTTTATTTTTTGATAGTTTTTTCTTTACACTGTGGTTTTGCGAATATAAATTGTACGGTCTAAACTGCCTTGTTATTCAGTGCTGACTGCCCTTGTTCTTTTTCGAGGCTGCCTTTATATTGGAGTTTCTGGGAGTTGCGGGTGGGGAGATTTAGGAATGCATCCGTTGGGTAAGAACCAGGAATGTGTAAGGATAATGATCAGGACTCGTTAGGATTGAGGGTTCGATGGTACGGGAGAAGAATTGCAGGGACAATGGTTAGGTAATGAACTTGAGGATTCGGTACAAGAGAAATGGTTAGAGTGCGTCAGTTTGAAGATCTGCCGGAGATAAGACAGGAATTCGGTGGGAAAGTGGAAAACTGGGCTAAGGATCTGTATGCATGGGAGTCAAGGGACAAAGGGACGAGGATTCTTACTTTATGGTATCGCAGTGTGCAGGCACACCTGGTGGAAGTCTTTTAGTGCCTTTGTTTAAAACAACGCGGAGACATTTTTGTCCTCACTCGATCATTTCCATAGGGTGTTGTTAGAAATAATCCAACAAGTACAAACTGTCGATTTAACCAAAACCAAAAATTCAATTTTCGAAATTCAATTTCGATTTCTTAACCCTTTACCACGAAACGTTCGAGTCACTTTTGACTTCGTGAATGTACACAGCTCGCACCTTTCGTATCCAAAAGAAGAGATCATCCGGATTTCGTGCTTTCGATCTCGAATTTCACGTGCTGCTCCCATGTCACTGTGACGGGGCAACTGCAAAATGGACGCCTTTCACTTTTTCCTTTCTGCGACGTTACGAAATCCCGCGAAATCTCGCAGAAAGCCGCCTGATTAATTATGCCTCCTTTCAAAAAAGTGATCGTCCAAGTCTCGGCAGTACGTAGAACGAAAAACCTGCGAAACCTTCGCGATAGAATGACCGAACGAATTTCTCGCGGAGACGAGTAAGAGCGAAAGGAAATTCGTTAAAAGAAGCGTATGATTTCACGAACAATCGAAGAGCGGCGTGTCCTTTCCTTCCTGATTTCAAATTACACGCTTAACAAAACGACACGGGTAACGACAACGACAATTAGCCGCGTGGCTTTCACGAATCGGAAAATCATTCCTGTTACAGTTCTAATAAATATATTTTCGTCCAAGACGGGAGAGACGCTTCAGCGAGCAGGCCAGAAAGAAAGGACCGAAGGAACGCGCGACGTTACTTTCTATTGCCCGATCCGATTGACTGTGAACATCGCGTTACCCGTGTTCTTTCTCTCCATTAACACGATCGACACACACGATTATGTTCGATCTGTAAGGTAAAAACGGTCAGGATAACGGTGGTGAGCGGTGGAATAAAATATAAACGTGGGCGGTTAAACAGGGTGAATCCTTGTATTTTGAACTATACTGCACGAGTGCTGATACAATTCTGTCCTTCCTGAAAAACCTAGTCAAGAGGACCCCCTTGACAATATGGCCTTTCTTAGCCTTGAGACAAAACTATCCCTAGGAGGAGGAAACGCAGCAGAAGACTGCACATGGCCCACTCAAGCCTTCGCTTTTTGGACTTTTCTAACAGATCTTATATTTTCAGCGAGAAAGAACCAGCGAAGTTCGTTTTTAATACCTGGGATTTCTTCTCGTGTCGGAGTGAAACGTGTAAGAATGAAATTGCGAACAGGAAAAAATTCTACTCGATACGCAGGTACGATCAACGTTACGTAAATGATCGATCGAGTTTTGTATCGGGTACAGGTGTCTCTATAATAATCTCGGCACATCGAGCGCGTTCACTTTCGATATTTCTAACGTTCATTCGGTAGATGCTAGGACTCGTTTCCGTTTTTTTTGGGGGGGGGCTTTTGAGAGGTGTTTATTTATGCGTTTGGAGTATTAACTTGTGATAAATATTGTAATAACCTGAAATGAAATGGAGAAATTGTATTTTTCAACTTACAATTTAATCCTTTATGACACTATGAAACTTGGAATTTACGTAGCACGTTTGGATTTAGGTAATAAATTAACAAGTGGTGTTTCAATTATAAACTCTTCTTTATTTTTTATAAGCGAGGAAGGTATGTCTACGCAATCATCAGAGATCGACAAGATTTACTGTGTTACTACATACACTACCGGCCAAAAGTTTCGAATCACCATCCACTTTTCATCAGTATTAAATCTGCTGCTAATTTTTTATAGATCTGAAGTGTAAGGTAAAAACGGTCAGGATAACGGTGGTGAGCGGTGGAATAAAATATAAACGTGGGCGGTTAAACAGGGTGAATCCTTGTATTTTGAACTATACTGCACGAGTGCTGATACAATTCTGTCCTTCCTGAAAAACCTAGTCAAGAGGACCCCCTTGACAATATGGCCTTTTTTAGCCTTGAGGCAAAACTATCCCTAGGAGGGGGAAACGCAGCAGAAGACTGCACATGGCCCACTCAAGCCTTCGCTTTTTGGACTTTTCTAACAGAAGTTTATCTCAATTCTACATTTATCAATTTATCTCGTATCAATTGATTCGAATGATAAAAAGTTCTCAAAGTCGCTGACATTTTTCTGGAAATTTTTCTGGAAATCTCGATGCTCAGTGATTCCAAACTTTTGGCCGGTAGTGTATGTTACTCTTCTATGTCAACCCTTCAGCAACGGCGTCTCACAGCTGATCTACTGTTTATTTATAAAGTTATCAATCAGCTGATTACCTGCCCCGACATTCTATCAGAATTACCATTCCACGTCCCCACCTCTCGCCCAACAATACATACCGTATTCTACACAAAGACTCACCGGTCCCTTTATGGGAAACTTAACTCCTTAAATCGTTTATGCACCAACGCGAACAAATTTTCCAATAATCTTCATTTTTCCGGGATTTCTTATCTATCGTTTAAGCACTCTGTTCTAACCGCTCTAAATAATCCTTAATTTACTCTCGTGTTATTCTCTTATTTTTCTGTTTTCTCGTTTCATTCTATTTTACTTTATTTTATTTTTATTTTTCTCTTTTTTCATTTTCTTCTTCACTTTGTACTGTACATTGTACTACTGCTCTGCGTGAATTTCAGCGCCTGTACATTAAAGGGTTCTTAAACCCTTTGATTAACAATTGTAGGGATGACCGAGTGTGAGTGCGTTGTTTGTATGAATGCGTTGTCTGTGTGAATGCGTGAGGGTCTATGACCGGAGCGATAAGGACCGGCGTGCCAGGTCGAGTGTTTGGGATAGCGCGAAAGATATTGAACGAATGTTTAGTTTTAGTAATCAGGCGAGGAGTGCGTGTGTGTTTTCTTCTATCGAAAAGTGTGCATGTATGCAAGATGACATTAGGGTGAATGCGAGGGAGCGAAAGGCAGTATGAATCCAGCGATTGATTGAGCGACATCCTTAGCGTAGCACGTAGCGATATAAAGTATTAATAAATATAGTATCGAACAAAGTCCGTTCGAGTTTACTATCCCTCCTCACATAAATCCCCTACACAATCAAATAACTGCCTCAGTATGTTGATTAGTTTTTCTGTTACCACTACACGCACACACTCAATTCTCCTAATAATCCAACGTGTATAAATTAATTTGGTACATTTTTCAGAAAGGGTCCAGCCGAATAAGCATAGGAAAAGTGCCCCTAAACCGAATCCATCTTGGTGCATATCATTCGATAGACTACTCGAAGAAAACCCTTCAACCTGGTATCCCTACTATTAGGGTAGTTACAGGGTGAAACGCAATTTACAGTTTAAGCTCCACTTGTTCTGCTCAATGCTGAAAAAATTCACAGACATGTGTGCCATTGGGTAGCACATTCATGATTTTTCTCATAAGGTTTCATCGAGCAGAACAAGAGAAATGGAGCTTAAACTGTAAATTGCGTTTCACCCTGTAACTACCCTAATAGTAAGGGCACCAGCTAGATACTTGGTTTTCTTCGAGTGGTCTATCGAATGATATGCACCAAGATCGGGTCGGTCTAGGGGCACTTTTCCCATGCTTATTCGGCTAGACCCTTTCAATGCTTATTTAAAAACCATGATTAATTTCTTTTGCATATTCATTTACTTTTATTATCAATTCCCCAATGAAAAATGAACCCGGAATTTTCCACACCAACGTTCTGGTGTCCCAACATTTACGTAAACCTCCTTCAAACGCTAAATCTATATTTTCACCACGTTTCACAGCAGTTTCTTCAACTTTAATTTCACGCAAGAAAAATCACGCGCGTATCCCGATTAAATTTATTAAATTTATTCCATATCCTTACACTACAGCAAATTCCTTCTTCTCGACAATTGTGCGCACAAATTTCCGACAGCATAAAATTCAATCAACGCTATCGACCCGTCAATTTGAACTTTCATTTGCACGAACCGAATGAAAAGCGTGAGATAACCGGTAAACAATTTGCATCGATTACCAACCGGACACGCTTATCTAACTAGAGCGAACCGAGGAAAAAGGAAGAAATTAACGAAGGGGAAAAAAGAAGCAGAAGCAACGAGTACGGAACGCGTTCGTTTCCACGGAGCGACGTCTGGTGATCGGGGCGCAATACACAGGAGTCCGGGTTGAAAAATCCATCGGAACATGTCTCGTTGGAATTATCGAACGAGACTCGCGGTGGCCTGAGTGTATATGAAGTAGGAACTGGTTTCCGTGGAATTCGAGGGAACTTGGGAACTTATCAGCCAGCAGTTCGCTTGGTTTATAATCGCAACGCCTTTCATTCGCGATCGATAGCCTCGTTGTCGCGGCAAGCAAAGAGGTCGTCGATCCGTGCGGCTCTCGCGCGACATTTCGAGTCTCGTATTCCGGACAAATCCGGAAAAAACTTGGCGAAATGATCGTTGCATAATCGACTTCATAGGGGTAATTAATTGGTGAACGACTTGCGAAATTTTTCAGTCGTCGTCCGATCGACACCGCCTTTGCGCCATTACACGCGTTCAAATCACCGGGCAGGGCATAGGTTAGCAGGTTGCGAGTAAGTTGTACGGCGTTGGGAAAAAATTCATATAGCTCTGTTATCAGTAATAGGGTGACAGAGGTGCCTCCGTCTAGCGATCGTGCACGAAAGCCACAATAATCGAGGACTCTGGCGACCGATTCATCGGTTGCCTCTTACCGTCGGTAAAATCGCGATCGATCATTAGACACGAACGATTGTTTCTGTTCTGTTGGAGGATCGTTAAGTTGGAGATAGGTGTTTGATAATGTTTGTGATAATAATGGGTATATTTAGGACTGAATATTTTTATCTTTTGTACCTCTATTACGTTGAGACTTTCAATCTGATCTCTCAATAGGTACTCTCTCTATGACTCTCGCTTTGTGACAGTTTTTCTGCGACTCTTCCCTCTGATTACCCGTGCGCATCTTATTTTCTCTGTTTTATTCTTTCACTCTATCGTTATATTTTTCTTTATTTCTCTAGTTCTTTCATTCTGCGCGGACATTCTCAAAATTCTTCTGACACTTCTCTTTCACTACTCGCTTGCGTCTCATTCACTCTGTTTTATTCTTTCACTCGATCGTTGTCTCTTTCTCTAATGCTCTGTGACTCTCGCTCTCTGACAGTTTTTCTACGACTCATTTTTTTCTACGACACGCGTTTCATTTACTCTGTTTTACTCTTCCACTCTATTTTTCTAGTCCTTTCGCTCTACGCGAACATTCTCAAAATTCCGTCACGTCCGCCCAAATTTTTGAGTGGCTAAGAAATCTTCGTTCGCTTGATATTCTCATGCTTCCACTGCAAACACTTTTTATACACACCTCTATCGCTCTGGCGCAAGTATTCTCTGTTCGCGCAACTATGGCTGTAGGCTAAAAATTCCCACGAAAAATCCTATCACACGTCTATCTCTCTGGTCCAAATACTCTTCCTTCGCTCGTCTATCTTCCCGGTCTAAACACTCGCTTAGATATTTGTAATTAAAATCCCCGCTAAATTTCATTCCCACACTATCGCAGAACGTTACGGGTTAACGATCGGTCTGATTTCTTATTCAGTCTGGATCTATTCTCGGACCATGTTCCGACTTTCTTGCATCTATAATGTCTTACCTATCACTGGTGTAACACCTCGTAACGTGTTCTTCTTTGAATGGACATACGACGCGAGTACTGTTCGCTGGTAAGTTGACACACTGATAAAGCCAGATCACGCGCATTTTTATGATTGGCCGAAACAGTTAATCCACCCAATTTTTCCCCCATTTCTTTGGAAAAAAGATAGCATTTAAGAGATAAAACATGCTATGTACGGTAGCAATTTTTGTTCGAAGAACTCGAACTTTGTAAACTACGCTGTCGCGAGTACAGCAATCTCGTCTTCGAAATATAAGTCATTGTAATTGTTAGGGATTGGGTTTATGACGTGGACGCCTGTTTGCGTTATTTTTGAACGCGCCCCTTTTTTGTTTCGCTTTAATTAAAATTTCCTCTCAAATTGGCCACGAAGCCCAGGAGGCGTTTTACGGCTGTAGAGAAATAAAGTTTCTGCGGGCCACGTGCCTTTCTGGTGTCCACTCGTGAACATTCAATAGACGTCTCCCTGACCGCCCAAAGTCACGTTACGCGAGGGCTACCCTTGGGCCCCATTCCTCCGCAATCGCGACATACCACCGCCCTGCCAACTTGGAAATTCCAGGGGGGTAGTCGCGTAGACCACCTTCTACCCATCCACTTTTTCTATAAAATAAGCACACGACGAATATGCAAGTAACTCACTTCGCTAACAGACATCAAATTACCACTCGCTAGAAATAAAGTATTTTCTTTTGATATATTAAAAATACGTGCACACTCGAATTCAATCACCTCGACATCACACCACCAACCAAACCTCACCGACAAACCAGCGACAATTCAGCGCCACCACTTTCGAACATACAGCTCGTTCGAAGTGCAAGACGCAATAGTAATAATGCGATTATCTGTTTATCGAGGATGAACTATATAACACATTTTTGTATTCGTTCTTTGGGGCACCAATAAACACTTTGAGAATAAAAAGTGTCAAAGATGGAGGAAATACGAACAGTACTCCTCCGAAAAGAAGCAGTCACGAAGTGTAACAAAACATTAGACAGTCTGACCATCCGCATTCATCTGATTTCGAGACCGCCGTGTCTCACGTGGCCTAATCTCTCCGCGATCAGAAAACAGCGAGAACATTGTATGC
This sequence comes from Habropoda laboriosa, assembly GCF_001263275.1. Lineage (NCBI taxonomy): Eukaryota > Metazoa > Arthropoda > Insecta > Hymenoptera > Apidae > Habropoda > Habropoda laboriosa. The sequence goes on along the minus strand of NW_017100129.1, from coordinate 39,747 downwards.
TTTTTAACAATACAATTTAGTCTTGATTGCATACGTTCGCTGATTCTCCGTTACTGTTTTTCCTCCGTAACCAAGTTCTTTCGACATTAGCGAGCTTTAATGGAGATGCGATGCTGCTTCTGTTCGCGAACACTCTGCGAACGGCTCGCGAACCATATTCCCCTGCAATGAAGACATTTTCGTGGACAGTGAACTTATTAGCGAGCTCCAAGGTAAAGATGGAGGAAATACGAACAGTACTCCTCCGAAAAGAAGCAGTCACGAAGTGTAACAAAACATTAGACAGTCTGACCATCCGCATTCATCTGATTTCGAGACCGCCGTGTCTCACGTGGCCTAATCTCTCCGCGATCAGAAAACAGCGAGAACATTGTATGCTTTTTAACAATACAATTTAGTCTTGATTGCATACGTTCGCTGATTCTCCGTTACTGTTTTTCCTCCGTAACCAAGTTCTTTCGACATTAGCGAGCTTTAATGGGGATGCGATGCTGCTTCTGTTCGCGAACACTCTGCGAACGGCTCGCGAACCATATTCGCCTGCAATGGAGACATTTTCGTGGACAGAGAACTCATTAGCGAGCTCCAAGGTGGATGCGATGCTGCTTCTGTTCGCGAACACTCTGCGAACGGCTCGCGAACCATATTCGCCTGCAATGAAGACATTTTCGTGGACAGAGAACTCATTAGCGAGCTCCAAGGTGGATACGATGCTACTTCTGTTCGCAAACAGTCTGCGAACAACTCGAGAACTGTTCGCGAATACTCTGTGAACGGCTCGCGAACCATATTCGCCTGCAATGAAGACATTTTCGTGGACAGAGAACTCATTAGCGAGCTCCAAGGTGGATACGATGCTGCTTCTGTTCGCGAACACTCTGCGAACGGCTCGCGAACCATATTCGCCTGCAATGGAGACATTTTCGTGAACAGTGAACTCATTAGCGAGCTTCAAGGTGGATACGATGCTGCTTCTGTTTGCGAACACTCTGCGAACGGCTCGCGAACTGTTCGCGAACAATTCTGGC
>NW_017100129.1:32991-38635 GCF_001263275.1 Habropoda laboriosa | reverse complement strand
TAGCCAATATGGACTTAGCATCGCTAGCGTTCAATAATTCAATGAAACACTGCTAACGAATGTCAGCAGCACCCTGAGCCGGAATAGTGTGAACATAAAATTAATTAAACATTTCTATATTCTCGCAACGATGTATTTCACACAAAGACTATATCCACGTTGTCCGAACATCGTTCGCAAAAAATACGCATTCAACGATCTCACGACGAATGAGGACGCGTCGTCCTGCCGATCCTTGTCCACTTCCCGCGCAGAGCACGCCTAAGAAAACCCCAAAGGTGCAAGTCACCACCGTAAGATCTAAACCTAGCCTCAACTAACTCACTTCAATCTTCGAAACGCATTTTCTTACACGAGCTTCGGACAATTATCTCATAGAGATACACGTAAATACCTAATTGTCGCCGATTTCAGAATTCACAGGATTCGAAAGGCATGAAAAGTGTTTTCCACGTAAGAAAAAGTCACCGTTATCCTGATTGGTTTGACTTCTACGTATCGTAAGAGAATTATACATAATATAACAGTTCGTGCATCCAGTAATAAACCAACGTTGGGGAAACTCCGGTTTTAGACGCGTATCGAAAAACAGTTCCGACTTCATCGGTCTGGTTTCACGCTAATCGCGCTCAGCCTGCAAGGTTAGCAACATTCGCGGTGCGACCAGTTCTTCGATGCACTAATGTTCAGTTTGAACGTTGCGAAACTGGTGAACACGGTCGAACGATATTTTCCAGAGTGAGATTCTCGTTTCTGTTCAACAGGTGTGTGTGTGTGTGTGTGTGTGTGTGTGTGTTTGTAAATGTCCCTTTTAACACTTCAGTTCTTGTTCTAATCGGCCGACGATTAACTAGATTATCAACGACGAGATTCTTAGCTAAGATAATTTACGCGATTGTTCACACGTGAAAGGAGGCGAACTTGTTCCGATTGAAATCCTGCTAATTATACGTGTATTCGAAATTTCAGAATGTTTCTTCGTTTTAAATACCGAGCTCGGTTTAATTATAAATCGAGTAGATCATCGGTGTTGCGCAAAGTGAATTTTACGCAATTAAGAGAAACACTCTCTGAGCGAGACGTGATTAAATGTTTCTTCTTTTCTGGTACGGTTATAGGAATTGTTTGATTGTTCTATTTATAGCGAGTATTTTGCATGAGTAAGTGGAACGAGATAATCGACGTAACTCGGTCTAACCAGGAAGAAAGGCACGGATGCTGGAATTGCAAATTTTACGCTGCAAGAAAACACTCGCGGAAATCCCTTTTCTAACTGATTCACGTAATCGTTGTCGCTTTCTTTGCTACCTGATGCTCCTTTGTCTGCTCTTGTTTTGCTCCGATTTTATGTAAATTCCGTCGTAATCGAATTACCAGGAAATTAGGCGTGTTGTGTCATGCGAGCAACTCCCTGAATCATCGTGGAATATTTTTTTGTTTTTTTCCGTTTCTTATTTTCTTGGAGAATCCGGTTTCAGAGATAGAATCTTGTGACACTTTCTCCGGTGAGAAGGATGACTTCCTGCTTGTGGAACTGGAGAAGGCTTGCTTGATGGGAAGTTGCTGGAAAAATAACTGTCGGATGCGCTTTGTGAAAGAGTACAACGATCTGTCATACGGTAATGAAGAACGAACAGGATTATTATACCGTTAAAAAATCCTTAGGAGATTAGGTCAAGGAGCTCGTGTTAGCATCCATTGATGTCGAAACCGGTCGGAATATATTTTAGAACGTACGAGGAATTTGTTTCGGGGACAAGCCTTGCCTCTTGACGACAATTTATCGGTTGTGGATGTTGTGTAATTGACAAATTCAGGAATGCAGAAATTTCAAAAGAAAAATTCGAAAATTTAAGAATTTTGAAGTTTAAAAATTCAAATATTCAGAAATTTTTTAATTTTAATGTTCGAAAGTTTGAAAATTGAGAGCTTCGCAATTTTAAATAATCAGACATTTGAAAGTTCCGAATTTCAATGATTCAAAAATTCGAAAATTCCGAAGTTCCAAGATTCTAAGGTTAAAATATTCAAAAATTCAAAATTTCAGAAGCTGAGTATTCGAAAATTCGAAAATTCAAAAGTTTAAGGATTCAAAAGTTCCAATGCCCCAAAATTCAGAATTTTAGAAATTTAAATATTCAAAAATTCGGAAATTCCAAAGTCCAAAGATTCAGAAATTCGAAAATTCCAAAGTTCTAAGATTCAAAAATTCGAAAATTCCGAAGTTCCAAGATTCTAAGGTTAAAATATTCAAAAATTCAAAATTTCAGAAGCTGAGTATTCGAAAATTCGAAAATTCAAAAGTTTAAGGATTCAAAAGTTCCAATGCCCCAAAATTCAGAATTTTAGAAATTTAAATATTCAAAAATTCGGAAATTCCAAAGTCCAAAGATTCAGAAATTCGAAAATTCCAAAGTTCTAAGATTCAAAAATTCGAAAATTCCGAAGTTCCAAGATTCTAAGGTTAAAATATTCAAAAATTCAAAATTTCAGAAGCTGAGTATTCGAAAATTCGAAAATTCAAAAGTTTAAGGATTCAAAAGTTCCAATGCCCCAAAATTCAGAATTTTAGAAATTTAAATATTCAAAAATTCGGAAATTCCAAAGTCCAAAGATTCAGAAATTCGAAAATTGCAAATGTTAAAAAATTCAACACTTAAACTCTTGAACTCTTCTACCAACATTAACCAAACGCCTCCTCTCTACCCAAACGACAACTCCACTATTCCCCCCATCGCACAAAATATTTCTATCGGCCTCGCGTACAACAAAGAACTGTGAAATCATTTTCCGCGTGGATCACGTACATACGCAAGGATCGATGTCGAAACTGTAACGCGGAGCGTTTGTAATCGAAAGCTGTAAATATTAGTTTTACATAACTAGACGGTGTTCCAAAGTTCCTAGAACGTTGTGACGTCATCGCGCGTGCCTCGCAACTCCGTATATTAACTACAATCCAAGCGGCGACCTAATGACAGCTATAAAAGTTTCCATAAATTTCCCTCACTGCTCGATCATTCTCGATTAATAGGAGATCACTCGCTATATGATAAACGACACCATATTCAAACCTGATCCTTCCACAACCCAACGTCCACCATTTTGGAGAACATTTCTCCGTACGATATAAAACCCAATCTACCAGGAATTTCGTTCAGAAATTCGACTTTACAACAAGACATCGAACGCTGGCTATTAATTACCAACCTTGCACTTTTTCTCACATTCCGCACCGCCAATTACCAACAAGTCCCTGGCGCTAACCACTACGAACCACAGGCTAAAAGTTTCTACTTATCAGCCACCGTCAACTTCTCCAACCGAGAAGAAATGTTCAGCGATGATCAGTCGACGTACCATACCGCGTTGCGCCATTTAAAATTCTACGATTAACATACAATCGCGAGTACTTTAGAGATTTAGTAATACTGGATCTAGCGTCACCGCGTCGAAAGCGGCCCCGATGCACAGAAATATGAAGAGAAAAAAAGTGACTCAACCTCGTTTTGTAAGAATATCGACGCTAGTCCTTGGCCCGTTCGCCGGCCTCTGGAGCAGAAACACGGGAGGAACACTTCTCCGTTATTATTCACCTTCGAACCCTCTCGTCCAATTACCTCCTCTAATTATCATCTTTACCGCGATAGAACCGGTCGTTGATTATTTATCAAGAGCTACCCGACGACACGCACTACCCGCGGACCGTGTTCGACCCTGAAAAATTCATTAGAGAACGAAACCGACGGAGGCAGGCAAGGTCGCGATGCGATCCATTAGAATCGACGAGGATCGTTGGAACTTTCGTGACGGGAATAACGAACGAGCGTAGAGACGTTCAGTGAAGTGAACTGTTTTTGCTCTCGAAGTGATATAAAATTCTGCACGAAGACTTAATATCGTTACATATTAATAATAAAAGCGGAAGTGTTAGACAGAGTTGTCCCCCGAGGAATTACATCCAGATCTTAAACTGGCGCGATGTGTTTGTTTCTTTTTCTTTACGACGGTTTCTTTAGGTTTCCTATTCCGGGGCTCTGGATCCTGGAAATGGTTACGTGGCGAACTGGTGCGAGCGTTTATAATACCGCAATAACGAAAATAGGTGATCGAACACACGCACAGGTTTCCGTGGCCACCGAATTACATAAATCGATCGAACGATCAAGGTGGGATTGGGTAGAGTAATACAGGAATCGATCGATCCTTGAGTCGATCGAGGGACATTTTTTATTTTTATTCGTTTCAAGGAGGATTTCCAATGATATTTCTCGCGTCTTATTTGTCGGTGTAACGTAATTGTTGGTGGAATTAATGATGGAATTTATTCTACTAGATCAAGTATTTCTGAAGGAAAGAGAAAAAAAAAATGGGATGGAATCTAGAAGAAGATGATTCAGCGTGTAGACGGTGTTGATCGTTTAAGTGGAAAATCGAATGAAAGTGGAATCAAAGCCTGGATGAAAGTAGAAATTGCGTAACGTCGAAAGTTACTCAAGTGATACTTTTGATAAAAGTCCAATGAGCTATTAACCTTTTCACTGCTGTCGGCGGTTATAGGCGATTTGAAAATTTTCTTCACGGCTATGGGCGTTTTGAAAATTTTCTCGCATTGTGTTCTTGAGGCTATAGGCGTTTCGAATATTTTCTCGCGCCATGTCCTTGGCGCCTATAGCCGTTTCGAAAATTTGCTCGCCCTATGCTCCTGATGGCTATAGTCGCTTTGAAAATTTTCTTGCACTGTGTCCTTAGCGGCTATAGGCGTTTCGAATATTTTCTCGTACTGTAACCTTGACGGCTATAGGCGTTTCGAATATTTTCTCGCACTGTGTCCTTGACGGCTATAGGCGTTTTGAATATTTCCTCGCCCTATGCTCTTGATGGCTATAGTCGCTTTGAAAATTTTCTTGCACTGTGCCCATGAAGCTTATAGGCGTTTCGAATATTTTCTCGTACTGTGTCCTTGACGGCTATAGGCGTTTTGAATATTCCTCGCCCTATGCTCTTGATGGCTATAATCGCTTTGAAAATTTTCTTGCATTGTGTCCTTAGCGGCTATAGGCGTTTTGAATATTTTCTTGCACTGTGTCCTTGAGGCTATAGGCGTTTCGAATATTTTCTCGCGCCATGTCCTTGGCGCCTATAGCCGTTTCGAAAATTTTCTCGCCCTATGCTCCTGATGGCTATAGTCGCTTTGAAAATTTTCTTGCACTGTGCCCATGAAGCCTATAGGCGTTTTGAATATTTTCCGTAACCTTGACGGCTATAGGCGTTTCGAATATTTTCTCGCGCTGTGTTCTTGGCGCGTTTTAGCACACTTTCGCCTTAATTTAATCCTTAATTTTTGTCCATTGCGTATTTCCACCTTAATCTTTAAACGATAAATCATAAAATTTGAACTTTGAATTTGAAAATAAAAGATTTTACCGCCGAAATTGAACATCTACCGTCTGTCACATACTAAAATCTTCCACATCGGAAGGGTTAACTATTTTATGTTATAAAACAGTACTCAGAGTTTCAATTTCTTATTACTCCGTTACATTGTCCATTGTGTTTCGTTGAATTTTTACATAGAATCAAGTCTCTCGGTTACCCTGTCCTAATTTCAAATCGACTCCTCGATTAGAGGATTCTCAGTTTC
>NW_017100129.1:24229-32969 GCF_001263275.1 Habropoda laboriosa | reverse complement strand
CTCATTTCTGTCGTTCGAACAGTCTAGTAATAAGCGGAAACGTCGTAACAGGACAAACTTCAACGACGACGTGTATAATTCTGGGGAACGCAAGACTCTGACAATGTTTACAATGCCAATGATCGTGAATTACTCTCGGCTAGTATGCGTGCTTTTTCCTGTGGAACACCGTTCCGAGATGCAAATCTAGGGTTGGTCACCTTCAACTTTATCCTCAGCCTAAATTTGCATACGATCGTTAGACAAATCGTCGTTTGTTAGAAACGAGAGAAGAAGGAGAAAAAAACCAGCTACGTTAATTCTATTCGTAGTGTTAAACTCGAGGACGAGGAACGCGAATCTGTATTTGTTTACGAGTTTACGAGTTTCTTACGAGTTCAAGGCATCCAACCACCGAATTTCTTCGCCGACCTCGCGCTTAATGAGTTTTCTGCTCTCCATTCCATCGAGAAACGTTACTACCTTACAAATAATACCGAAACGCTTGTGAAACGATCGTACAAGACGATTGTCGAGAATTCTAAAATAAGGGTGACCTTATCTCGACCATCGAAAACTAGGCGAAACAACGACACTCGGCTACATTATTTTCCTCGGTACACCGAAGAAACGCGTGTACCCTGGTCACGGGTACAACGTCAGCGAATCAAATTGACTTTTGTTTCACGATCATTGAGAAACGTCCAGCGAATTGAACGGGACTTTAACGCAAGAGACGAACTTTCGGCATCGGTTACCAAATTTTTGACAAACGACTCTGAACACACGGTCGGAGATATCGTTTCCTGAGCTCGATCGATCGTGACCGTTTCTTCGTTTCGGATTAGCCACGCGTGTCCTACGTGCAATATTCTCTTGATCGACTTTCGAGCGGTGAAAAAAAAAGGTAGATCGGTGTAAAAAACAATTTGGAAATGTTAAGAAGGTGAATAAAAATTGATCCGTTGGTTCGATGTGGGGTAACATGGCGTATTTTCTTGTCGTTTTCGATAGAAATCGGTCGGAAAGAGATGAGGATTTCTGTGAATTTTCTAGCGAACTCCTGTGAAGCGAACAAATGGGCAATAATCTGGAATGAAAGTGCGACGGTTCCACGGGCGCGTCGCGATGCAGATCGACGAGATCATAATGGGATTTTCACTGGATGCGACACACAAGAAGGTCGGTGAAACAGCGAACGAAACTGGAAACGTTCTGCGGAGAAAGCACGAGCTCCGTGTTATCGAGATAAATCCGATTTTACTTGGACAATTCGACTTCGTGCAACTCGTTCGCGAATAATTGCTGGAAAGTTTCTTTTGGGACTGGTTTAATTAACCTCCACGAAACTATTGTGTCGTTTGAGGCTCACGCTGGGTTTAATGGGACCCAACGCGCGTTTGTCTGGCTACGCACCGACTGAATGTACTGTGAAATTTTCCTGGCTAAACTGTCGTTTCATTTTTTTTATTTGAAGCGTCAGCGTTTCATTTTTCGTTTAAAGCGTTAATCATTCATTCTTCGTTTAAAGTGTCAGTATTTTATTTTTCATTCAAAGCGTCAATTTTTCATTTTTCATTTAAAGCGTCAGTGTTTCATTTTTCATTTAAAGCGTCAATGTTTTATTTTTCATTTAAAGCGTCAGTGTTTCATTTTTTATTTAAAGCGTCAACGTTCCATTTTCCATTTAAAACCTTAGTGTCTTATTTTTCGTTTAAAACGCCAATTTTTCATTTTTGATTTAAAGCGTCAACGTTCCATTTTCCATTTAAAACCTTAGTGTCTTATTTTTCGTTTAAAGCGTCAATTTTTCATTTTTCATTTAAAGCGTCAGTGTTTCATTTTTTATTTAAAGCGTCAACGTTCCATTTTCCATTTAAAACCTTAGTGCCTTATTTTTCGTTTAAAGCGTCAATTTTTCATTTTTAATTTAAAGCGTCAGTGTTTCATTGTTCATTTAAAGCGTCAATGTTCCATTTTCCATTTAAAACCTTAGTGCCTTATTTTTCGTTTAAAGCGTCAATTTTTCATTTTTCATTTAAAGCGTCAATTTTTCATTTTTCCTTTAAAGCGTCAGTTTCATTTCACATTTAAAGCATCAGTATTTTATTTTTCATTCGAAGCGTCAATGCTGTATTTTTCATTCAAAGCGTCAAGGTTTTATTTTTCGTTTAAAGCGTCAATACTTAATTTTTCATTTAAAACTTTAATATTTCATTTTACATTTAAAGTGTTAGTGTTTTATGTTACGTTTAGAAATTTACTGTAAATCGAGCGTTTCATACGAGAACTGCGAAAAGAGTGATCAAGTTTGTAGAACGAAGGCAGTCCTTTATATAGATTTAGATCGTGTCACGGCTGGCGGGGAGCAAAGAAGAACCAGTTTTATAATCTGGCATAAGAGTGAAAAGAAAAACGGTTCCATTCTGTGTAACACATCTGCATTCGTTTAGAAAAGAAAACGCGTGTTGCATTTCTCATGACATAATAATAGGTAAAGCGCTTCCTGTAAAAGGATACGTAAGTATTCCGCTGTCCATAATCGAACGTAAACATTCAGCTTCAGTTCGCAAAAGATTCTACAGACTCACGCAGTTATGAAACTTTAACGTTCTTGCAGTATACAAAAACTTCATTAAAAATTGTCCATGGACTGCAGCATAATCGATCTTTTAACACTCCGCCCGACGTTCACGCCTCTGTCGAACTTCCTGGAACGTTTTTCATCTCTTGGGCATTTCAATTCGAAAGTTTAAAGTTTTAACACTTCAAAAATTTAAAAGTTCAAAGATTCGAAAATTCAAAGACACAAATGTTCGAAAATTCAAAGATTTGAAAGCTCAAAGATTCGAAAGTTCAAAGATTCGAAAGTTCAAAGATTCAAAAGTTCAAAGATTCGAATGTTCAAAGATTCGAAAGTTCAAAGATTCAAAAGTTCAAAGATTCGAAAGTTCAAAGATTCGAAAGTTCAAAGATTCGAAAGTTTAAAGATATGAAAATTCAAAGATTCGAAAGTTTAAAGATTTGAAAGCTCAAAGATTCGAAAGTTTAAAGATTTGAAAGCTCAAAGATTCGAAAGTTCAAAGATTCGAAAGTTCAAAGATTCGAAAGTTTAAAGATTTGAAAGCTCAAAGATTCGAAAGATTCAGAAATCCAAAGATTCAAAAGTTCAAAGATTCGAAAGTTCAAAGATTCGAAAGTTTAAAGATTCGAAAGTTCAAAGATTCGAAAGATTCAGAAATCCAAAGATTCGGAAGTTTGAAGATATGAAAATTCAAAGATTCGAAAGTTTAAAGATTTGAAAATTCAAAGATTCAAAGATTCGAAAGATTCAAAAATCCAAAGATTCGAAAGTTTAAAGATATGAAAATTCAAAGATTCGAAAGTTTAAAGATTTGAAAATTCAAAGATTCAAAGATTCGAAAGATTCAAAAATCCAAAGATTCGAAAGTTTAAAGATATGAAAATTCAAAGATTCGAAAGTTTAAAGATTTGAAAATTCAAAGATTCAAAGATTCGAAAGATTCAAATATCCAAAGATTCGAAAGTTTAAAGATATGAAAATTCAAAAATTCAAAAATCCAAAGATTCGAAAGTTCAAAGAATCGAAAATTGAAAAATTCCAAAGTTGGAGCGCTCAAAGATCCAAAAGCTCAAATATTCAAAAGTTCAAACATTCAAAAATCAAAAAATTCAAAAATTTGAATTCAAAGATTCTCGTTTCACCTATCAACCGAGATTCCGTGGAATGCAGACCAGCGATCGATCGCTCGGATCCACGCTTCCTAGTCGCTCATCTTCACGGCCGCGTCGAGGATCTCTCGTACACCGCGGCCGCTCACTCCCTTCTTCAAGATCGCGTAGAGCACGCGGGAGAAAGAGGAACAGAGAGGACGGCGGTTTAAGTGTAGCGTGGAGGTGGCGCCAGGCCCCTCCTTCTAATAAAAGCCGCTCACTAAGCTCCGTTACACAGACAGTCACAGAAAAGTCGAAGAGAGCAGGAGCCGCGCTCAGCTCCGTTTTGGGTCCACTTTCAGAAGCGGAGCCAGTTCAAAGAAAAAACAAAAGTTTCCTACCGTGCGATTCGTATATTAAACGAATCTTGTGTGTGGTGAGTTCGCAACGTTCAGGACGCGCGCGATCAATTTTTCCTCGAGACTCCGTGAATTTCATTTCGAATCGTTCAGTGACGACAAAAACGGTACCCACGTGACGACGAAACTCTGTGTGATCAGTGAGGAAACTATCGAGTTGCGTTCGAAAAATCTCGACAACGGTGAAAACGTCGGACCGAATCGTTCGAGGAAAGACGTTCGACTTGGTGACGTACGATTTTCTCTTCCAGGACGTTAAAGATATCCATTCGACGATCGTTTTCTCGACGGAACAACGCTCGATAGTTTCTCCCGGGCGCACAGTGTTTCGATTATTTTTCTCGAGCTTCCTCCTCGAGTTCTTCCGTGCTTTTCGAACTCTGAGTGTACAAGGCCGAGTCGAAGAAAATTACCCAAGTGAAAACTACCTTCGTGAAGTGGTTCTCGCCCGAGGAACGACGAGCTCGAGGAGAAAATCGAAACTTGCTAATACCAGCTCGAGAAAAATACGGTTTCTATTGAACTGTGACGCACACGTGTCTTCGTTTTATCGTCAAACAACGATCCACACGTCGTCGTCAATCGTGGAGAAATTTGGTAGCTATTGTCAGTTTTATACTTACCGCAATCTTTTTTTCCTCGAATAGGAAATGGAAAGTGAGATAGTTTCGATCGAACGATGTTTATCGTGCAATTAAGCAAACATGATAATCATCTCTGTTCTTTATGCTAACAATAGTTCCTGTCTAGCTTTCGGTAACAATAGAGAATAATTAACGAAACTTGCTAATATCTGACCTCGAATGCTCATTGTTGCACCATCGGTTGAGAAGGCGTGCGTGCTGAATCTATATTGCCTCGGTGTGTGGCCACCATTGTATTCTGGCTCTCCTCGTTACTGCAATTATAGACTCATTTAGTTGCTGAATCGAGCGGCAACTGCTATCTCTATCGCCAGGCAATAAATCTACCAAGCCGAGTAACCCTTTAAAAGAAAAAAAAACACCAACAATAGAGATATCAAATCGGAACAAATTTCTCTTTCCTCGAGAACCATCGTTAAGTAATAAAAGGAAGAAAAAAGTCGAAATATCGAACGGTTTACGAGCTCCTACTTTACTAGAACTTCCAACGGTTTCTGTCTACGAAAAGGAACGACGAAACTCGATAGAAGACCATCTTTCCTCGAGAATCTTCTGGCCGTGGATGCCAGCGGTGTTCCCGACTTTCATTCGGTCGAAAGTGATAGTTTCGAATGTATCCACGCTCGAGAAAGGAGAGCCATTGCTCCCCTCTACGTTCAGATCGAGGTGGCTCCTTCATCTTCTCGCTTTTTTTTTTCTCCTCCAGAATCCTTTCCAAACGTTTCCGGTCCACGTTGGTGGACCATCGACGAAACACGCGCAAGAAAGTATAGAAAATCTACCATTTCTGATAAAAAAGTTAAAAAGAGAAGAGAAACGGTAAGCATAGAATTATTGGAGCTGCCAAATACTTCTTCGAAAGAGTGAATATTTTACAAGGAAGATGAAATGATACTGTGAAAGTGAAAAAATTAATTATCTTCTTTTTGCAGATACAAATTGCCAAAAGAAACATGAAGCTCGTCCTCGTTCTGGCAACAGCGTTGTGCGTGGTGACAGTCAGCTCGTATCCGCTTCCCGAAGGAGAAGCCTTCAACATGAGACGTCTTCAGTCCGAGGTAAGACCGGCCGAACGTCCTTTCTCGACTCCAGAGACTTCGATCGGGCTTTTCTTTCTGGGAAACCACCTTGATATTGCAGGCGCTCGTACAGTTAAATTCCATCGTGGTCACTCCACACGTGTCACGTGTATAAAATCGGTGTACAATCGGCAGCTGCGTTACGTTTCGTTCGCCAAAGTTGGTCCACGTTCTCCACGATCGTGCCTCGAAAAACTGGTCTCGTTGCTTAAAAAGGGCTTCCAACCAGTTGTCTTCGACCCAGAGGTTACGTAACCCAGCTCTGTTACGATCACTTTCTCTGTGTCACTGGGCCAAAGCGAAAGATGCGATTGCTCGTGATTGATTGGTCGCGACGTGCCAACCGATCGGCAACCGGCACCGAAGAATCGGAGAAAGCGCGATTTCCGTTGGCAAAAATTCCACCGCGAGAATCCCATCGACCGTCGCGGTTAATTGCCGCGATAAACCAACCGATCGAAACTGTCCACTCTGTCGCTCCGTTGCGAAAGTTCCCCGCCTGGAATTCGACGTCGAGAGGGCTAAAATGGCGGACTCGATCGTTGGACCGAGTCCGATCGATTCGGTGATCGGAGATGACGATGTTTCGCTTTCCATCTTTCACTCTCGGTGACGCGAGTGCTACGACCTCGTGAACGCGCGCGCGCGCGCGATCTAGCATCTCTTCGATCATCGCGACCAGTTTGTTTGATCTTGGTTTCACGAGTCGCGCGCTCACTATGGATCGTGTTTGCTCTCGACGACGAACACGTCAATCTATTCTGCTACTGGATGCTTGAGATTCGAACGACCTTCGCATGCGCGGGCTAGAGGAAGGTTGTGCAAACGCTTCAGTCGAGTGTCAACGATGACATTGGCGGATCTTTGTTTCTTGCGCGAACTTTTAAGCAGACGTTATTTTTGTTAATGTACGAATAAGTTTTTTCGAATTTCTTATATGGCAAATTGTGTCGGGCGACCGGGGAGTACGAAGCCGGGGAACACATTCGGGCAAAAATGGAACGTCGTCCTCGAGGCTGGTGCGTCACGCGCGAAAGTGGTCCCGCGGGTAATTGTCCTTTCGACGGGGAAAAAATGTTAGGCAAGCCCGGGCGAGCTTGGTTTCACGACCGAACGAAATACACGGTCCGACGAAGAGCCGGGACGTTCGATCAGGCTGGCTCTCTTCTTCTCTGCCCGACGCTTTCACTGGCCGCGAACACTTACAGAGTTACACCGGACACTTTCTTCGCTCGATCGATGCCCAATGGAAAGCGCGTGCGTGAGCGTACACGCGCACACGTGCCCGCGTGTTTCAGCCGAGAACGGCGGCAGTGGTTCGCAAGCAAACTTGTCCTCACCTTCCGTCATCTCTTTATTTCAAACACTTTGTCTCTCTTCTGCGCTCTATCGATCGCTCTTCTACGAGGAAACAACGATTTTATTGGAATTTTTGAGAGGAAAATGGAAAGAAAGCGGGTGAATTGGTCACCGGAGACTCGCGATTTTCGGAGACTTGAACGCGTGGTCAAGCGCGACCTTCTCTCCTGGTTACGTGTGCTGATTTAATTCAAGCGCCGGGGAAAGAAAGTTTTGTTTGTTTTTTCTTCCTCTAATTATCTACCGGCGAGGAGCTTGATTTGACGTGATTAGATGTTTCGAAATGAACGTGAGATCACGGGATGAAGTGATTAAAGCGGACATTAGGACGCGTGGAAATGAAACGATCGTAAACGTAGATAACACTCTGGGACGAATATCGTAACAGCTAGTTGAATGTGAGCGTGGTCTGAGGGAAAGTGAACCATGGTAACCAGGTTGAGCAACTTTTGAGTCCGATGACCGTCCAGGTGCCAGGACAGCTTCGATCATTTTATCGAATACTTTGACCAGGTTGTTGCAAAATATAACGAGGAAACTTCTCTCTCTCTCTCTCTCTCTCTGTTTGTCGGAGATTAATAAATTCACGTCGTCGTAGAAATTTCTTTACGTTTTCCTGTGCAAACAAGAAGCGTCGTTTGTAACGAAGACAATCGTAACCCCGGTGTCCATAATCGTTTCGTATCGTAATAGAAAATTGTAGCGACACTAATGCAGCACCCGTAATAATACGCAATCACGTCGTTAAACGGTGCAATTCCGTTCGAGCGATCGCCATCGCTCCAAGTTACAGTTCCGACCATTTTCTTCAATCTATTCCTCGTTGTTCTCCACCCGTTAACTCGCTGATTTGGCATAATTCGGCTGAAAATCGCCGTTTAAGAGTTCACTAGGCGAACGTTGCACGCGCTCGACAGAATCCTTTCAATCCTACTATCGAGGATTGCGCAACGATATTACCTTAACACTCTCCGACACTTTCGACCAGCTTCCTTCGACAGAACGAGCCAATCGCGCGCGATATATACACTTCCTTGTCCCCGCCGATAGCCAGACGATAATTCCAGTTTAATCTCTGTGGAATTATCGCTCGAGGAATCATCGCGGAAGATTTGTACGATTGAAATATGGACGACGAAGAAGAAGAGCGAACGAATCGATTGGTAAATTTCAGGGCATTGAAAAACACTTTGTAGGGGCAACAGGGAAACTTTTTTCAGGCACTCGATCGGCTGGTGATGGTCGAAGCCGACAACGAGACCGCCCTGAGAAGCAAAAGGACAATCGGTATCCTGCGAGAACTGTTCCCCGAGGTTTCTCAGGTGAGCCGCTGCTGAACAGAGCGCAGACAAAAATCCTGCAGACGGCCAGGACGAAATTAAAACCAACATTCCTCCTCTCTCTCCTTCGTAGACGTTCGAAATCCCGATAATTTTGAAACAGGACCTTGGACGTCCTCTGCATACTTAATTCGCCGCCGCTTTTCACCCGCCGTTAACCGGATAATTGAGAAATTAAATCGTGAACGAGACGGAGTTTCATTAGTAATCCCCCGGTGGGTCGATTCAAAGCGGAGGAGAAATTG
>NW_017100129.1:23582-24145 GCF_001263275.1 Habropoda laboriosa | reverse complement strand
AGAAAGTTGCACACACGCACCGATTCACGATTCCACGCGGAGTTTCCTCGTTTCCCGTGTATTCTGTCTCTCCTGTTGCGCAACTACGTGTTCGTTTTACTCAATTACCTTCGTGAATTAAGATACGAATCTCACGTCGGGGACTTTTCCTATCGGCAACGATTCGTGCCGCGTGCCACACGAGAGAGTGTCTCTTTCCCCCCCCGCGTGTCTTCGCCGTCGAAATTTCCATCTGCCAGAAAAACCACCCATTCGTTTGGCATCGTACCATCGAACAAAACCGACCCGATACTCCGGCAAAAGCGAACAAACGAAAATACACTCTCCATCTCGGGACAAATACACCTTCACTCTCTTTCCCGCGCAAACAAAAACCTTCTCGACTACAACGAAGGCTCACGACGAACCTACCACCATCACCATCGTCGAAACTCGGTCAACGAATCCTGGAACGTCAAGTTTCGTTGCTCGATAACAAAAAAAAAAATGCGATCCCATGGACGTATACACTAAAAAACTACGAACCTGATCGACGATCAGATAATGCACTAATAATGTTCGAC
>NW_017100129.1:16079-23557 GCF_001263275.1 Habropoda laboriosa | reverse complement strand
GACGATCCTAAAAAAAAAAAAATGACCAGGAAAATCAAATACCAAAAAATCACACACTCGAGAAGAGAATCGAGAGGCAAAGACTCCAGGCCAGCTAAGAGCTGTTGTTTTCTAGATGGTCGAACAAAAGGTGAACATGATTGTCGCGGAAGTCATCCGAGCGCTCGGCCCTACCGTGCTGCGCAATGCCCTCGGGAATACTCAGCAACGTTCCGGAGGCTCGTCGAGCGACGGTTCGACGGCGACCGCCGCGTCTCCATTCGCCGACTACGATGACGAATTCAATTCGACCAGCGATAACGGTTCCAAAGTGTCGATATCGTTGCCGACCTTCCCGCCGGACGACGACGACGAAGAAGCTGCGACCCAAGCAACGGTTGATACAACCAGCTCGACAATGGTGCCCGAGGACAGCACAACCGATGCTGTCAATACGGTCGAATGACCGTTTAATTGCTGTCGGATCGGTAACACGTTGGAGGTCAATGAACCTGAACGAAGATGTAACGATCCCGACAAGGACGATTCACCGCGCAATTGGGACAATGCTGCGGGACAAGCAACGCTCTGTCAAAACACGCTGTTTTATTGTCTGCTAACTACTGTACCTGCTATCTTCTATCTGTGTTGCGTGTGAATTTTATTACTCGTCTCGTTCTTTGTCGGTGCTACTCGCCTACTCTCTGTCACCTATTCTCGACATCGTCATTCTTCTCTGTGTGTTGTGATCGTTCCAAGGTAAACGAGGTGTGTTTGGTGTGTCTTTCCTGGTGCTTCTTCTTCTCTCTTCTTCTTTTTCTTCTAATTCTTCTTGGTCATTCATGTTTTTTTCTCAAGTCAAGCTTTCTGTCATGGTTGATCGTTTTTTTGGAAATTTCTGGTCAGCGAGTGGATCACTGTCGCTCGACGCTCGATCTCTATCGATCCTCTTGGTCGAGTAGCTTTTGTGTCATCGTCGTCGATGTTGCAGCTGTAGGTAGATCGTCAGGTGAGTTACCCCGTGTGAAGATCTGTAAGGTGTCTAGAAGAGACTGCGAGTGCTTGCACCTCGGAGACAACGCCGCTTCGACCAAGCATAGTTCCAGGAAACTTGTCGATCGTCCTCGAAATAATTTTGCCAATCATTGTTCTAATACAGCAGCGCTTCCACTTACGTTCACGTCGCTCTGGCAAGCGTCGTCGTGACCAAAGCAAACGATCAGCGCGTCCCGATCACGAGACATCGCGAGTACGCGCGTCGCACACGCTTCGTCTCCCTCTTCGAATCTGAACACGTTATCGTCGTTCGGTCGCCTATTTGTCACAGTTACACAGAGAGAGAGAGAGAAAAAAATCACCGCAGCTGTCGTGAATAATTCATCGCGAGACGTCGATTAACCGAAACGACCTAAACACACTTCAGCGTCCTTGCTTGCAATCCACAGATCCCTCTGTGTAATCGGTGTTTCTTGCTGGCGATCGAACGACACACTCGAACACACACACACGCTCGAAGAGGTCGACCGTGAACCGTTTCTTTCGCAGGACGTGAACCCGGAAGCGGAGGACAGGGTGAACGAGGTGGCAGCCGAGTCGCAGAACAACGAGGTGAAAGTTCAATTCGCCGACGAGCCGAACAGCAACGACGCGGCACCGTTGACACCGTTGGACGAGGCGGAAGGTGAAGACGACGAGAACAGAAACAAGAGGTTCCTCAACTTCGGCTTCGGAGGATCGGGAGGTTCCGGAAGCGGCGCCGGTTCTGGAAACTTCCTCTTCGACATAATCAGGGTGAGTTTGCCGCGGTGTCAGGAGGTGGTTCCTTCTTCTCTGCTTTTCCTTTCGACGTTGATTGAAGAGTGGAAATGTGTATGTAGAGTTTTTGTAATCGAAGTTGACGAAGGATGATAGTGTTGGGTTCCACGTTACTTTAGGACCAGACTTTATTTTATGGTAGATGAACGTTCGGTTTATTAGTGTTGGTATAAGAATTGGGTTTTTTTTCGATTTTCGGGTTATAATTATAGTGTATTCGGTGATTAGTTTCCTCGAGCCTTTATCCTGGTTGAGTAAGGCTGTGATGAAGTCCTTCCTAATCAAAGGTTAAGGGAATATTCTCGATTTGAATGCGACCTTTTAAGCAATCTTTAGGATTTTTTTTCAAGAGAACCGTTAAACTTTTTGCAGTATGGTTTTGCACATACATTTATGGGTATTTGAAATACATCGTATATTTTGTTGGAGTAAAAAGAATAAAAATTACGTGATTTATGGTTTGTTTTATAGAGTGCGCTAGAGAAAAAGTGTGTCGACTGTTTGCACGATTCCGGGCCTTCTGCTGATCTAAAGTAAAAACACGAGGAAGAATCTTAATCGGTATAAATCTAGCTATGGTGTGAACGAAAATAAAATACAAAATATCGATTATTCACGAAATGACAGCATTTCGAATTTACATTATCGATTTTTTCATATTTTGCCGTCTGTAGCGTGTCAAAAGAATAAGAAAACAGCGAGGGATGTTAAAAATTTTGGTTCACGTGATAACAGGATGTGCGCTGAAGATTCCCTGCAAATTTCAAGTCAATCGATAAACTGGAACTCGAGATATCGTGTAAAACGTTTCGAAAAACGCGTTCAAAGATTCATCTATCCATTTCGACTGCATCCTTCAAACCCTTACATCTAAGTTAATTTCAATGAATTCGAACAAATTCTCTTGCACACATCTTCTAGAACACTTACACTTTAAGAAAATGCAGAAAAAGGAATTGATTTTTCGAAAGTTCAAAACCAGAATACTTAACCCTTTGCGGTCCAGATAGTCCAGTTAGTCCTTACTCATTTGGTCACTCTCGGGCAATATCACGTAGTTTCCCTTCATTTCAATATTTCAGCGCAATACTAGTTATAAAATACTAAATTTCAGTATGATATTGTAGTATCAGGGCCTCCATACCTAAATAGGAAACCGAAGAGAAAAAATAGAGAAGGGGTAGTTGGCGTAGTGCGCTAAGCCTCGGCCTGCTAAACCGAGGGTCCCGAGTTCGATTCCCGGTTGGTCCCTCAAAATTTTTCCGTCGTTTCCTACAATTTTAATGCATAAAAAAATGATTCATTATCATTTATAATTCATCATCATGTGATATGTGAAGGGAAAAATTCTTACGTTGAGTCTGACTCTGAACATAGGACCGCAAAGGGTTTCTAAGACAGCCTCGAAAAAAGCATTGTGATTCGCAATGGTCGAAAGTTAAGTAATTACTGAAAGCGTAGTCATCCGACGATAGAATTTGAACGAGGCTGAGCTTCTTTCGCGCATTCGACGGCTAATGGAATCGATGTAAAGTAATTGATCTAAATTGATCTAATCGTCGGTAACGCAAGAATGGATCTAGAAGTACGTGAGCGGGTAGATTGTTTAATATTCAAGTAAGAGGCGAGCATAGCAAGCCGGCAAGGGCGCCTACTCGCGGCGTCGCGGTGAAAGTCTTCGACCGAATTGGCCAGCTGTGTCGTCTGGTTACTATTCCAAGGTTCCTGACCTAGGCACGACCCGTCCTCGTCGACGATATCAATCGAGAGATCGCGACGCAACACAATCCCCGCAAAAAAAAAAATGGGAAAAAATCGTGGATTCAGCTGCAAGAAAGAAATCCGTGACTTTATTCTTTTTTGTCCGTATTCCAGTCGTCGTTGGTAGCATTGCGAAATTACTTAGAAACTGAACTTTCGTAACCAGAGTATCAATTTTCACATTTTCACATTTTCAGTCGGTTAGAAGAATTTGAATTAATTAGAACGAAAAACGAACGTAGATCTAAAATAGGATATACGAGCAATTATTGCACGATTGCTCGTGTCCTACTCGAGCAGCTAATCTGAAAACACGCGTGTAGCACGTGACACCATTCATCCATTGTTCCCATGGAGCGAACCTACGCGATCGTAAGACTCGCGACCGATCGAAACTGGTCCACGTGTCGATCTCGTTTTACAGCGTCGAAAAAACTACCGTTCGTTTCCTCAAAAGCTCGCCTGATAGTGGAACACAACAGCCTCGATCCTTCGAATTACACCGTCTCGATCCTCCGTTCTTCAATCAAAAACCAAGCTAACCCTGGAAGAAACCTCAATTGCAATCATCTGAACGAGGAAGAACTGAAAGGTGAACGCACGTACCTATACATATATATCTAAATAATTCTGCAAGTTCGTTAGAGAACGAATTTCAGCAACTTTCCAGGCCACCAGTCCGCCCGAGCAGCATTCAACGACGATAGCAATGATCTACTACTAGGTGACAGGAGAGGAGTACTCGCGAGTCGTGCAAAAATGAGAAAGAGCAAAGCAAAAGAATGACAAAAAAAAAAAAGAATTGACAGGCGTACAACGGAGGAGCGGATCAGTAAACGAAAGTTCTCGTCTCTGTTCTCGTTTAGCAAGCGGCCGACGGGGCGGCAAGAGCGGCGGGCACGGTGTACCGCGTGGTGGCAGGTACGCAGAGCCTAGGGCTCGGCTTAAGCGCCTCTCGGGACTTGAGCCCGGTTCCCCAAGGTGCCGCCCCTGCTGCCGCTCCAGCTGGTTCCTCGTCCACGGCGGGATCCTCGACCAGTGCACCGGCCGCGTCAGAAGCCGGCAACCTACCACCGGTACGCCAATCCTTCCGAGCAGAGCCGAACAGACACTGCCAACTGCACTTCTCTTTCTTTCTCTCTCTCTCTCTCTCTGTCTGTCTGTTTCTTTCTTTTTTCCATGTCTTTTATCTCTGTCACACACCTGTCCACCAGGTGAACAAGAGAGCTGTACTGGTTTCCTGACGGCAATTTTCAGTGGTGCAACTGAATGTTGGTGAAGTGGAGACTGGTTCGTTTTCTGGTTCACTGTACGTTGCTGTATGTTGAGGCTTGGTGAGTGGACCTTTCCCTCTGGGAGTGTTTTTTTTCGAGACTGCAGTCGAGCACAGTTAAGAAGATGACATGAGATAAAGGGAGGAGTGAATTTGGTGTCTTCACTGTACGTTGCTGTATGTTGAGGCTTGGTGAGTGGACCTTTCCCTCTGGGAGTGTTTTTTTCGAGACTGCAGTCGAGCACAGTTAAGAAGATGACATGAGATAAAGGGAGGAGTGAATTTGGTGTCCAATGTTTGTGGATAAAAATGCTCTCGGGTCATTTTTCAGTACTCCAAAGTTTAACCCTTTCGTGATGAGTGATGTATGTCATATTTGAGTTGATCTGAATTTAGTGTCCATTGCAAAAGGCGATGTTTGATATATAAATTTTTGAAAAGAGTAAGTTTCCAAATTTGGTGTCCAATGTTTATGGAGCTCAGTACTCAAAGGGTTAACACTTTCGTGACTTGGGGTACCCCAAGAAAACTTGATCTGAATTTAGTGTCCATTACAAACGCGATGATCGGTAGAAGAATTTTTGAAAATAATAAGTTTCCAAATTTGGTATTCGATGTTTATGGAGTGTTCAGTACTGAAAGGGTTGACCGGTAGCTTTTCTAACCAATGGAACGTATATGTCAGACTTGAGCACTCCAAGAAAAATTGATCTGAATTTACGCAATGATGGGTAGATAAATTCTTAAAAAATATAAGTCTCTAAATACGGTATGGAATATTTATAGAGCTTTCGTGAGCAGCGGTAAGCACTTCACTTGAGTACTCGAAGGAAAATTGATCAACAATTTAATATTCACTGCAAAGTGACGATCAGATAAATTCTTGGCATCGAATATTTATGGGGTGTTCAGAACTCAAAGGGTTAACCCTTTCGTGACCAGTGGAACGCATACGTCCCACTTGAGTACTCGAAGAAAAATTGCTCTGAATTTAATATCTATTACAAAGGCAACGATCGGTAGATAAATTTCGTTAAATTCTTGAAAAAAAATAAGCCTCCAAATTTGGTATGGAATATTTATGGAGTGTTCAGAATTCAAAAGGTTAACCCTTTCGTTGCCAATGGGACACACGTGTCTCACTCGAGTACTCAAACAAAAATCGATCCAAATTTAGTATCCACTACAAACAACAAATTCGTCAATAACGAAAGGGTTAAGTATCAGTCACCCTCTCGAAAGAAACACTCGCCACGTAAGCTGATACGTTTAACAGCACCCGGTTCTCTCGGTACATTAACACAAAGCACCCGGCTCTGTTTGATCTGCATGCCGTACTCCTCGCACGTGGCTAACAGTGACTCGCCTAGCACGTTTCTCTTCGTTTGTTCTTCGCCTCCCGTTTACCTAACCACTCGAACGTGTCTCATCTCTGGTCTCTCTCTCTCTCTCTCTTTCTCTGTCTGTTCTCTCTTCTCCGTTCAGTCAGCTTGAATTCCCGGTATTTCTACTTCTTCTTCCTCGATTCGATTCTAGCATGTCTCACGCGCCAGCATCTCTCTTCACCTTTATTTTTCTCTCAAAAAACATTCACCGTGAAAATGATTCCAGGAGATGATGCCTGGCGCGTGATTCCTGCAGCGTGCGTCGATCTATCATGGTCCAGCGTATAGGATCATCGTATGTCACTAACCAACCCCTGTTTTCGTTCGTCCTGTGCTCCCAATTTCGAGCGACTAAAAGAAGTTATTCTCGCAGAAAAGTATAAAGCAATATAAATACTATTAAATAAATTTCTCTCGCACAGAAGATAAATTTGGACATTGATTAAATCTTGCTAATCTTCTAGTTACTCGAAGACCATAATTAACACAGTTCATCGTTACATCTTCCTTACTAAAAAAAAATCATTGACAATCGTCGTTTGAGAGTGATCCTTTCTTCCAAATCGGGACAAGTATCGAGTGGCCCTGTACGTTCCTCGGTTCTTCTATGTCCAAACCAACCTGTATGTCCAATCGTTCCACCCGGCCAACGGTCCCGACGCGACACCGCCAACCAGCGACTAAAGACTTTCGGCGAAGCAACTGGCTGATGGACCATCCAGGCCGATTCTCAGCTCGGAATCTCTCAGGGCAGCCATTGATCGTATTGCCGATTCTCTCGTTGTTGTGATCTCGTACTCGTCCATTGCACACACGTTGTATGCCGTTAGCTGTAGATCTCGTTCGTTGCTGCTGGGAAACGCACCGATAGCAACGTGATATACCAAACGACTCGGTTGAGGAAGTGGTGGACGAAGAGATCCTCGGTTTTCAGATCTCTTCGTTAGGGAGAACGAGAGATTTTCGTTCGAAGAGATCTCTTCTTTAGGGAAATAAGAGATTTTTGTTCGAAATGATCTCTTCTTTGGGGAGAGAAGAGATTTTCGTTCGAAAATATCTGGAGGAAACAGATTTGTTTTCAGTGATTTGAAGATCTCTTCTTTGGGGAGAATAAGAGATTTTCGTTCGAAATGATCTCTTCTTTGGGGAGAGTAAGAGATTTTCGTTCGAAGAGATCTCTTCTTTAGGGAAATAAGAGATTTTTGTTCGAAATGATCTCTTCTTTGGGGAGAGTAAGAGATTTTCGTTCGAAGAGATCTCTTCTG
>NW_017100129.1:0-15743 GCF_001263275.1 Habropoda laboriosa | reverse complement strand
AGATTTCTTCTTTAGGGAAAATAAAAGATTTTCCGTTCGAAGAGATCTCTTCTTTAGGGAGAGAAGAGATTTTCGTTCGAAAGGATCTTTTCTTTGGGGAGAGTAAGAGATTTTCGTTCGAAGAGATCCCTTCTTTAGGGGAAATAAGAGATTTTCGTTCGAAAAGATCTCTTCTTTAGGGGAAATAAGAGATTTTCGTTCGAAGAGATCTCTTCTGTAAGGAAAATAAGAGATTTCTTCTTTAGGGAAAATAAAAGATTTTCCGTTCGAAGAGATCTCTTCTTTAGGGAGAGAAGAGATTTTCGTTCGAAAGGATCTGGAGGAAGTAGATTTATTTTCAGTAACTTGAGTATCTCTTCTTTGGAGAGAATAAGAGATTTTCTTCCGAAGAGATCTCTTCTTTAGGAAAGATACGAGATTTTCCTTCGAAAATATCTCAAGCAAACAGATTTATTTCCGATAATTCGAAGATCTCTTCTTAAGGAAGAATAAGAGATATTCGTTCGAAAAGATCTCTTCGTTAATGAAAATAAGGAGATTTTCGTTCGAAGAAATCTCGAAGACACAAACTTATTCTCGATAACTCTCACAGTTAGCTGAGTCGTTTGGTCAACCACACGAATTCTTCTAGTAGTAATTTTGATAGCACGCTGCGTGACGTACGTTTCTTCAACGTCTGAAACGAAACGACCGTATCACAAAAGGTGGGTATATGATCGAGCGTGCGTCATGCTGCCTGTAATTATCACAGTAATCTTATTATCTCTTATGGGTCCTGGTGAATATACATATATTTTTAGTATTGTTGCACCTTGTAGGTTGTCCATACTCACTTATATCGTTATTATCCTTCGAAACAAGTGAATACAAACAAAGATGTTGCTGTTGTAAGTGTATGGACACCCTATATATATATATACATATACCGGAAACAATGTCACGAGCCGAAGGAGCGCACGTAAGGATCGTAGCAGCAAGATCGATGGATCGTAGGCCGCAAGTAGGATTCAGGATGTAAAAGCACCGTAGTGTCGGGAGCGCTGGAGCTGGACGTGGAGCTGCTACAAACACTGCAACTATCTTCCTCATTTCAAATATACGACAACGATTCACGCGACGATCGATGAGAATGAAAACGATCTTCGCAACTTGTCTATCATTCATCTTCTCTCGTACTCTTCCCGTGAACAAATTGTTCAATTTCGACGGTGATTTTGTTTAATTGGTGGATCGATTGTAATTGCAGCTCGTGGCCGGAAGTGGAGGAAACTCTTCTGGCGGCGTCGCTGGAAAGGCCGAGGAAACTCCGGAAGCGGTTCCTGGACCAGTTACCAGGTTGTTTGTCATCGCGAACAGAGGAATTTCGAACCTTATTCAGGATCTCATTCTTGTGAGTATTTCATTGTTTTTGTTTGTAAAAAGAGTAGGTTGAGTATGAAGGAATCTCCAGGTCGACGCGATATTTTCGCGGTGCTTTATGTGTGTTTTCACGCGAACGCGAGAAATTTCTGCTCAGAGTGCGAAATTTTGGCGATTTTTCTCGCGGTGGATTTATCTCCCTCTTCGTTTTCTTCGCCGACGCTCCAAATTTGCGGCGTGAAAGCAACGATAAACGTAGAAAAGGAAGACACTGTGAATCTTAGAGATCATTGAATATTCGCTCCGGCAGCGCAAAATTTCGTACTTTGGTTATCTTACTTCGAGGCGTTTTCTTCGTCGACGCTCTAAATTCGTGACATGAAGACAATGACAAACGTAGAAAAGGAAGACACTGTGAATCTCAGAAATCATTGTAAAATATTCGCTGGGGCAGAGAAAATTTGGTACTTTCGTTATCTCACTTTTCGTTTTCTTCGCAAGCGGTCTAAATTTGCGACACGAAGACAATGACAAACGTAGAAAAGGAAGACTGTGAATCTGAGCGGTGGCGCAAAAATTTCATACTTTCGTTATCTTACTTCAAGGCGTTTTCTTCGCCGACGCTCTAGATTCGCGACGTGAAGACAATGACAAACTTAGAAAAGGAAGACACTGTGAATCCCAGAAAATTGAATATTTTAGTTATCTTACTCCGAGGCGTTTTCTTCACCGACGCTCTAGATTCGCGACGTGAAGACAATGACAAACGTAGAAAAGGAAGACACTGTGAACCCCAGAGATCATTGAAATATTCGCCCCGGCAGCGCAAAATTTCATACTTTCGTTTTCTTCGCAAACGCTCTAAATTCGCGACGTGAAGACAATGACAAACGTAGAAAAGGAAGACACCGTGAATCCCAGAGATCACTGCAAAACATTCACTACAGCAGCGCAAAATTTCATACTTCAATCTGAACAAAGAAGCGAATTTCTCTGTCTCTGCGAATTTTTCTCCCGGATTCCAAGGATTCTTTCTTCTTCTACAATAAGAAATTTTACGGTATTCTTTCATCGATGCCGAAACATTCGCTACAACTCTGGTAACTCAATCCACCGACTAAATCACCACCGACGATTTGCACAACGATCGTGAAAGAACGTTTCACAAAGACAACGGTTTCACCGCGGGCAAACGAGCGACGCGAATGAAACTCTCCTTCAGGTTCGATCGCGTTGCGGTAATCAACGGTCGAACCACTGCGGCTAAAAGTCGATTATGCTTAACGAAGCAGGGAAGACACAAAGCAGAACATGTCGAATAAAGAAAAAAAAAAAAAAAAAAAAAAAAGAGAAAAAGGGTCGATCGATACGCCACATGTTACGACATTTCAAGTCGGCGAAACGAAGTGACTTTTTCTAGCCACACGGCGTGACGAGTCTCGAACAAAGCACCGTTAACCCTTTCCTCTAGCATTCGTAATCCTTCTGCAAAGTCAAACTTGAATTGTTCTCTCTATAAACGGGTTATTTTTTCACCACGACTTATGTAAGCGATTTGTTCGAAAGTGAAACCGCCGGTTATCGTCATTCGGATCGGAATATTTGTCTACGATTTGTTCATATTAAGTTTATCTGCTCTTTTTTTCTATTTTTTTTTGCTTCCGTTAACGCGAGTTTATCGGCGATTCTGATCGGTAATTGCATCAGGACCCTTCGATCCGGGGAGAAATATCGAGCGCGGCGAACGATTAGGATTGGCATTCCGATGTGAAAACAGGTTGTCGAAAGTTAGATAGGCTGTGATAGAAACATCGTGACAGCTTGCTTACAAAATACCTAATTAATCACTGCTTCTCATCCTTATCTAATACCCTAGAAACGTCAACTTGCTTCCTCGGAGTGATTTGCCTGCTCTTAACACGAGTGTCCACGTTGCGAGACATGCTTACTATCGCAACGTTTCGCAGTTCAAACGACAGAAGTTAATTGCGAAAATAAAAGGAAAGATTTGTGACGCTAGTGCGAAAGGTTGGAAGCATTCGCAATTTTCTCGGCGAACGAAGAGAGAAGAGATCTCTGAATGAATTACGGTGGAATTTTTCATACGAGGATTCAGTCAAAAGTGACGCGTGCCTCGGTGTCGTTCTAGATATGAAACCAGGCTGTTGCGCAACCGCTCAGGATCGATAGAAAGCAAAAATGTAAGCGACTTTCTCTATGAAATAGCTCGTCCATTTGCCGGCTGACTTATGCAAGCAGCTGCTACGTGGCTCCTGGCACGCGATATTGCCAGGAGCACGGTTCAACAGCTCCATTTCATCGCGATTTCTGTTGATCCTTCGTCCTAGAGCGATGCTTCGAGTAGATCGTCCTCTTTAACCCCTTGACGCTCGTATTCCTTTTGAGTTGATGCGCTAAAAATGGTCGATTTTAGTGTTTTTTATTTGCTAGGTTTGTAGAAAGAAGTATTCTATTTGTTTGTGATGTTGGGACTTAGATTTTTGGTATAGAATAGGATAAAGCGAAAATAATGAAATAAAATTGCACTTTTTCCAGGATTATGCGAGGCATGAGCGTTAAGAAACCACCAGATTCCTTACAAAAGGGGCCTCGATACTCTTTGCGCGGTCCTGACCGAGATTTCAGCTTATATTTTTGTGAATTCAATTTTTTCGACATCTGAATCTTCTTTCCTTTGACTTATGATTAATTTTACGACTGTGCTATATTCCTTGCTCAGATTCCTTGCAAAGGGAATCTCCATTCCCTTCGTATAGCCCTGGCCGAGATTTTAGGTCCTTAACTGCTCATATTTCTGTGAATTCAATTTCTTCGAGACCTAAATCTTCTTTACTCTGACTTCTGACTAATTTTACAAAAGGAATCTCAATACCCTTCGTACGGCCCTGGCCGAGATTTAAGAGCCTTAACAGCTCATATTTCTGTCAACTTAACTTTCTGGACACTCGAATCTTTTATTTTGGCTTCTGACCAATGTACGACCGCTCTATATCGTGTCTTCAAGGAACCCTCAGATTCAAAATTACGAAAGGAATCTCGATACCCTTCGTATGGCCCTGGCCGAGATTTAAGGTCCTTAACAGCTCATATTTCTGTCAACTTAATCTTCTGAACACCTGAATCATCGTTACTTCGACTTCTGACCAACTTTACGACCGCACTATATCGTCTTTCGTACTATATCTCGTATACGTGTCATATTTGTTCCAACAGAAACATTCTGCTTTCTATTATGAAGTCCAATAATTCCTCTGAATATTAACGAGTTTATTATTACATCTTTCGTTTCATCGCGTCTCTAAATATCTTTCGAAAAGCTTTCTGAACACCTGCTTCAATTAGCAGAATTAAAGACCCATCGACGGTGTTTGCAAGCTTTCTAAAAGTAGCAGTAAACTGTTCGTACAATTGATAACACATTATCACGTGCCAGCGTTCTAGTTTAGATGATTACAGCCACTCGTCAAAGATCCAAGCATTCCTCTCTAGTATTGTCAACTCCAATCGAAAGCGAAACAGATCGACGAAAAAGAAAAACGCGGAGAACAGGCTAGTTAGGTGTTTCAAATCACGTTTTCCAATCCTCTACGCCTGACAATTCTCTCACGACACAATTTCAAACAAAAACTGGTCCATTTTTAACTAAACGCTTATTCTTCGCGGTAAAAATCGTCGAGATGCTCGTCTAATTGATCGTTCTCGCCATTTCGAGCAACACACGGGGAAAAACAGAACCGAAATGAACAAAATTTTCCAGCGACTTTCGTTCAGTTACTGTAGTAACGGTGTAAAGAAAGCGGTGCGAAAAAAAAAAAAACAAGAACAGGCGAAGAATTCGCGTGAAAACGAATCCACTCCGTTCCGTGTTTTTCTTTGCTCGTGTCGCGCGTAATTGATCGTCCACGTCTTTATTACACCACGTCGAGGCGACGGAACGTTCTCCAGGCGAGAAACCAGAGAAAGCACAACGTTATGAACGAACGGAGGAGAAACAAAAACAAAAAAAAAAAAACAGACGCAAGGTGTACGATAGTATTATAGCGTGGAGCGTTATTAAAGTTAATCGCACCTATTATGCACAACCTTCGCGGAGCGTGCTCGCTGAAAAGAAGCGGGCATCGGCTGGAAAGCGTTCACGGTTCGTACATCGCGCGGAATTCGTCTGCTTCACCCGCGAATCGGAAACTCGCAGGCTCCGTTGGATCCACTTGTCGATCGATCGTCGTTTCTTTCGTTCGTCACGGTGAAACCGGCGTGGATAAGAAGTGTCGAAAGCGGCTGTAACGTGTCTCTTCGAAAGCGTTGCGAACGTTTGTTCTACGTGGAACAGTCGTGAAATTGTCGCCTGGACGAAGGAATGTCGAATGAAGAAAGAACCGACGTGATTCACTTGGGGATTCTTCGAGTTGTTGTTGAAATTTTCTTCGCGCCCAAAATCGAATGTTCCAAGCGAGCGCATAGAGAACGTCTACGTGGAACGATAAGATCAGGAAGTGAGGCTTGGATTAGAAAGAAATTTCCTTTCCTTTATCGTTTCACCGACACTGTTTGTACGAGTTTTTTCGAACTTGCCGCTGAATTATTTGTCCTGTGAAATTGGACGGAATTTTTCTTCATTTGGCTAGTGATCCTGAGACTCCTGAGTCCTCAGCCATCGCATGGAAGCTTAAAGAAGAGATTCCTTCACGTAGTTCTTCTTACACGTTGATCCTAAAACAATTGTTTTTTGAAGAACGTTTCATAACATTTGAATGTGTTATATTTTGCAAAAAATGTAGAGTACGTTTTTGCGTTGAATTTACTTTTAGTCATATGTATTTATAGAACAAAATAGTATTGCATAATAGTGTACTAATATAAAACTAGTCTGAATGTAATTCTTCTGGTGTCAAACATGAATAGCAAAGTATGTTCGTCAAATGCTTGATTGTAACTGATTGAATACTGCATCGTTGCTTTTCAATTAGTTCGATTCTTCGTTCTGTGATCGTTTCTTATTCTTTAGAGACAAGAAGAGCGAAGAACGTCTTATTCTTCTTATTTACAGTATTTTTCACACACAGCAATGGTGATTTTATAACATCAAACTTAAAAGTTAAATTTTGCGCAAAGGAGCTAAATCTAATTTAAAAGTATTTCGACTCGTGAGTTCTGGGAATCCTACACACAGAATTCCTAAGATAAATCTCTCGACGCGTGTCACTTCGCCTCTTCTTTCGCAAGACGAGCGTTTCATTGGTGAACGGTGAAGTCTAATTGGATAAACGTTTCCTTTTGCAGCGTCTGGCAGCGACAAGCGAGCGCATCGTGAACTTCAAGGCGAGATTGATCACTTCCATCATTTAGAGGTCAACGCCGCGCGACAGCGATAGGATGTGGAAGTACAAGAAAAGTATCGATGGTCCTGAAAACTCTCGGGAGCCACGTGGGAGCCATTTAGCCGAGCCGTGATCGTTCTCCAAGCTGGAACACGGGTACGACGTTGGCAACGCGGCCAGCCTCACGCGTTGCCCCCTTGTCCCCGAGGTCCGACGTGTCACGTCGATGATTAGCGTAATCGTCCACGTGAAACAATTATAAAAGGCGTAAACCTCGCGACTCCGAGTTCATTCGTCACATCAGATCGCGCGGCGATCACCTGTCTCTCCTCCGCCTATCCTCCTGCCTCGCTTCTCTTTCTATTCTCTCTTTCTTCGTTTCCTATCTCTCGTCCTCCAACGTGTAATTTTTTTTCTCTCTAATCTTTTGTTTCTTTTTACTCGCACTCTCTTTCTCTCTCTACGTAGCTTAGCCCATTTTGTTTCTTCGATTAGAAAGTTCCCACTGCCGAGATTCACACCGATGAAACTGGAAATTTCTTTAAAATTACAACATTCTTCAGGATTTATTCTTTCAATTGTGAATGATTTTTTGTTTGCTTTTGTTGTCGTACCTTGCTGATTTAGAGATAGCGTAAGGTCGAGCAGAATCTCGAGTGAACTTGTACATAGCTGTTTTCCCGGTATGCAACAGTACGAAGCATTGATCGTGTTTCTCTCTTCTCGATCGATCCACACACACATACAATAGGCTTTTTTTCCCTCTCGTTCAGCGGTCATGTTTCCTTGTCAGATTATTTCTTCGAGGCACTATTCGCGGTGACCAGAAGAGCGAATCAAGTAGATCCTATAACCATTGTACAAAAGTGAACAGAGTTTGAGATTATATCGCGTAGATATTGCGTGTACTCGTACATATTCGCCGCACTCGAGATGGAACGATATCATTCTCTTATATCTCTTCTCGAG
The DNA here is from genome assembly GCF_001263275.1 of Habropoda laboriosa. Lineage (NCBI taxonomy): Eukaryota > Metazoa > Arthropoda > Insecta > Hymenoptera > Apidae > Habropoda > Habropoda laboriosa. Next base: position 8,076 of record NW_017100129.1, on the reverse strand, counting down.
AGTGGACACGATAAGAGAATGAAGATCGTCGATGAAATAACCTTGGAAGTGTGTTGATCTATTCGAATTGAACGCATTATCTATCTTATTGTAAATCGTCCCTGTTGTTTTGTAGTGTAAATAAATAAATATTATATTGTCATAAACGCGTGTTCTTTCTAACCTGAGAATTTCACCTGTTAACTGTGCAACGCGAGTTAACTCGTTGTTGATTTAGAACACGGTAATCTATTTACGCCTGTATTAAATGTAAAATACATCGTATTCGCATTTGCAAGAACGAAGAGGAAGTAAATGATTATAATTCTTGCTCATTTTTAATTATAAACTAGAGAGATTCAATCTCTCTAAGAAAGGTGGAAAGGTGGACACAGTTAACAGGTTAAGAAGAACGAGAAAAGAAAAAAAAAGATGTTTCCCTGCGATTCGTTTATTTCTTACGATAATATAATATATATATATACTCGATACAAGTACTGTAGGAATAGCAAAATCAGCGTTACTCGAACGCCATCATATTGTCTCCGGTAGTAACGTTGATCCCACGATCAACATTTAGCAAAAATAGCTTCGCTAAGTTTACTCTTTTGCGATAAATGCATTTTCTTCTTCGAAAGCGATATACACTTGGCAAATAGGTTTGAACTATCGATATCACGCGACTATCGCGTACATTTAAATCACCTCTTAACAGAGGGAGCGTTGAATTGTTCCATAAAATATTGTCCTTCACATGCAACTGTTTCCTTTAGGCCCTCTTTCAGCTTCTTTAAATCTGGCTTTGGGAAAAATATGGGCTCCTCGGTGACGCCGATTTCGTCCTCGCAAGAAGCCCATCGGTGTAGCTAGGGAGGCGAGAGGAGTGGTTGCACGTCAGGTACACCGACGTAGACTGGGTCACCTAATCGCACGGTACCATTCGGACTCCTTAGACCAAGATGAATTCCTAAGACTGGACTCTCGCCGGTTAAGGGGCGGATATCTGGATCCGTTATTTGTCTGTAACTGTAACAAAATTATTGCGTTAATTAACCTTGGATTGAAGATGGAGTAATGTAGAAGGCGAGGAAAAATTGGAGAGATCCAATTGAAATTCAAAAAACCCGCGAGCTCTGGTTGGTAAATTATTTCTATTAAATTGTGGAAATATCAGTAAATTGTAAGCTCTATTTTTCCTCCATTCCACAGGCCTCAATCCCACAATATTACAATTATTGAACACCAAGTAAAGCACAGTTACAGTGTAAAATTTAGGAATGTTGCAAAGTGGTACATATTTGCCAATTTCATTCGAATGGGACTCTGCGCCAATGCGCTCTCTCTACTTTTCCTCGTTCTAGCTCCTGTATGCTTAGATATGGAGTACCCGATTCCACAATAATGCAATCATCGAACGCCAAGTAAAGCATAGTTACAGTGTAAAATTTAAAAAATATTGCAAAGTGTTATTCGCCAAACGTATTTATCAAATCGTGCCAATGGAAGAAGTGCACTTCAAGGCAACCTTTTCAGCGTTTTCAAAGGCTCAGCCTTGGGGTTCTTCGTCCCAGTTTCAGGATCAATCGTGGTGAAGATACATCTCGTGCACGGCATCACGGTCTTGAAGAGGACATCTCCGATCTTCACCCATCCCCATTTATCTTCATCGTACGCGACAGCGCCTTTTATCACGAAATTCGGTCGAAACTGTTCCGGAGCAACTGCATCTTCCAATCGAGTGTTCAGATCGACTACCGAGCCTTCGTTTATCAGACAATAACTGGTAGCGTCTGGATACGCGCCCTGTTCAACAAACGAACAATGTATTAATCGTTTAAATTTTCGTTTTTATATTTAGATTAAACAGTGAGCTTACAGTATCATCAGCAGTCGTGAAGAATAGTCTGTTCTTCGACCTGATCTCTCGCGACGGATAATCCAAGGGGTAGTAAACCAATCTAAATCCAGTGTCTTCTTGAAGAAGGAAACGTGACAGCCATCTAGCTGGCTCTTCGCCACAGTCACAGGCGGCTACAGCTTGGCCCCAAACCGCCACACGGAATCCTTTTCCTTTGATTCTCGAGAGATCGATGGCTACTGACATCATTCCAGGAGCGGATAGCGTGAGCACTGTACCAGAGATACTAGGTGACACCTTTAATAAAGAAACTCCGTTAATTCGTCTCGTTGATAAGCGGGAAAATGAGAGTTTTCAGGCTTTCACGACCTGGTTTGATGTATTATAGACAGTAGTGGTCTTCAACCGTTGGTCCGCAAGAATTCGCTAAATAGCAAATGAATCAGTAATAAAAACCAAACAGAGAAATCAAATGAAACAACGCTGCAACCACGTATATCAAATTTGCTTACAAAGAAGCAGCAGCAGATGTCGACTAACCAAAAATTGTAATTTTAGAACATTAGATTTAATAAATAAAATTCTATCTACATTGGTTTTTATTTCTGGCTGACGCCGGTCCACGAAATATTTCTCCGATTTTCGCCGGGCCGCGGGTGTTAAAAGGTTGAAGAACACTGGTCTAGAGCTCAGGAGTTTGCCTCTGGAATGAATGCAGATCTGATTTGTCAATTTCAATAACCAAGTTTCATCTCGTGGGTTTCGATTACTACTCAGAAGGAATGAAGTTTCAGTGAGTATACTTGCAATGCAATCATTTTATACAAGTTGCTTTCGAATTTAGAACGAGTACCTGCAGGATTCGAAAAGGTACTTATAAGTAGCTCGATGTTAGAAAGAATCGAATCTTGAAAATAAGAATTCTATAGCAGATTTAAGTAATGGTACTCATATTAGACCAGTGTTCGAGTCTACTTGCAAGTACCTTTTTCATTTCTACAAGTACTCATAAAAAATTCCAATCTATCTCGTTTAGATTCAGGAAAATTACTTGCAAGTACTGTTTTTATTTTCCGAAATACTAATAGAGGATACAAATCTACTTGTGAGGTACTCCATCCCATCCCTACTGACTAGGTCACATTCCCAGAAGCCCACCTTCTCTGACATAATCGTAAAAATAGGGCACACGTATTGTCATTATTGGCCGACACAATAACATCGACGAATCGGATCATTTAAAATTGCACGACATGTAGATTTAGACGGTGCGAGTGAATTGCCCTTCTTGCCCCTGTACTGCCCTGCGGGCAAGCTCCTGAGCTCCGCACAGTAGTGTTTGAGGCTTTCAGGTGTAAAGCGTGTCCAAAAGGAAATTGGTTCCAAAATACTTTGCGAGTATAACACTTAAACGGTAAACTGTTTAAGGCTTCCAAGTGTAAAGCGTGTCCAAAATACTTTGCAAGTACTCAAAGAGTAAACTCTTTGAGGCTTCCAGGTGTAAAGCGTGTCCAAAAGGAAATTGGTTCCAAAATACTTTGCGAGTATAACACTTAAACGGTAAACTGTTTAAGGCTTCCAGGTGTAAAGCGTGTCCAAAATACTTTGCAAGTACTCAAACAGTAAACTCTTTGAGGCTTCCAGGTGTAAAGCGTGTCCAAAAGGAAATTGGTTCCAAAATACTTTGCAAGTACTCAAACAGTAAACTCTTTGAGGCTTCCAAGTGTAAAGCATGTCCAAAAGGAAATTGGTTCCAAAATACTTTGCAAGTACTCAAAGAGTAAATTGTTTGAGGCTTCCAGATGTAAAGCGTGTCCAAAAGGAAATTGGTTCCAAAATACTTTGCGAGTATAACACTTAAACGGTAAACTGTTTAAGGCTTCCAGGTGTAAAGCGTGTCCAAAATACTTTGCAAGTACTCAAAGAGTAAACTCTTTGAGGCTTCCAGGTGTAAAGCGTGTCCAAAATACTTTGCAAGTACTCAAACAGTAAACTCTTTGAGGCTTCCAAGTGTAAAGCGTGTCCAAAACGAAATTGGTTCCAAAATACTTTGCGAGTATAACACTTAAACAGTAAACTGTTTAAGGCTTCCAGGTGTAAACCGTGTCCAAAAGGAAATTGGTTCTAAAATACTTCGTAAGTACTCAAACAGTATACTTAAAACCAATTTCCGTTCGGACACGGTTTACACCCGGAAGAATCCTCGAACCGTACTACCTGCAACCAGGAGAACGATAGAAATTTGCAAATCCGAGAGATATCGGAATGTAAATCTTCGAAATCTGGAAACTCTCGAACGAGGTTCAATCAGAGCGAAACAAAGTCGTTGCTCGGACTCGAGGGAGAAAAAACGTTCACCGCGAATTACTCCGCGTCCGATTCCTGGCCGGTTAATTCCTCAAGTTTTTTACAACGATGAAACGGCTCGTTAATTTCGATTATAAAAGTTTCGCGTTTCCTGAGTCGAGGAGGAAACATCCAAAGATGGCGTCCAAGACTGTGACTTAACGATCCATGAAGAGGACGCGGGAAACGGTGTAAAATGGCCACGATTATCGCGCACCGATCAGCTTCTTCCAATCTTCTTCCCGCCAGCTTTCGCGATAAATTCCTCCTCGAGAATCTTGTTTTTCTTCCCTCGTTGCAACAGCGAAACGTCTCCCTTTCTCACTTGTGTCGGAGATACTCCGATTAGATTAGATAATTTACCAACTACCCGATCGCAATCTTATCTTAGACGATGTAATCGAGGTGCTTTGAAGAAATAATTATTCTTCTCATTATCCAGCCAGCATCGTGTAAAAAGCAGACGAAAATTATTTCTTCAACGAGCCTCTTGGATACATGTGAACCTTATCTCTGAGATGTCTAACATAACACTTTATCTCGGAACAAGCCTTCAACTTTGCACTCAACCTTTTCATGCTAGAAATCTACCAATTCACTTTTGATTAATTAATCCCGTTATCTTTCTCGAGTCAAATGGCATAATTTTCAGTATTGCAAGGTTTGGTGATTTGAAATGGAAATATAGTTTAGAAATAATACAATGGTATAGGTGAACTTAATATAATTCTATGCAGGAATGTGCTCTTGTCTCTGGAAGCCTCGTTGTCTCTCTCATTAAGTATGCTGTGACTCTTTGTCTTTAATCTGTTTTTTACGCTGTTCTAACACACCTGCTGACTCTTTTATTCTTGTACTCGCACGTTCTTCTTGTCTCTATTATTATGTCGTTCTCGTTTTACGCAGACATTCCTCCGAGACGCTCAGCCACATCCATCCAAATCCATTCGTTCTCACGGTATTATAGTAACGAGGGAACGTCCCGAAGTGACAATCGCCGATATTGACGACACTTTGGTATATGGTAGAACTCAAAGAAATATTTAACACGTATTTCTTTTTAAGTGCAATTCTGTGTATCGAAGGGATGAAAATCGCCCTAAAAAATGGGAGATTACAATAAGAACAATACAGAAATTTTCAATTTTGCTCTATTCCTCTATCTCTGATCTTCGAATACGATTTTCACCCCTTCACTGTGGATGATTGTCGATACAAAAAAATACTCGTCGAATATTTTTCTCAGAATTACCATACACCAAAGTTTCCTCAAAATCTTCCCTTTTCGTCCCAAAACACTCTTCCTTCACTCTTCAATCTTTGAGAGCGATTTTCAGTCCTTAACTCTGAACAAGTGCCGATACAAAAAAATACTCGTCGAATATTTTTCTCAGAATTACCATACACCAAAGTTTCCTCAAATCGGTGCTCAAAATCTCTCCAAGATCTTCCCTTTTTAGTTCCAAAAACACTCTTCTCTCGCTGTTACACTGTAACAACGTTTATGATGCGACCCTAGGCGCGAAGAAGACCAAGAACCCGTAACACAATAAGTTTATGAAGCCACCGGCCATCGGTTACTTTCTACGATGTTTTAAACTTAAGCAATATACTTCTTTAATTTCGGCTTAATGCCGTTTCTATTTTTTATTGTAATTTTGCATGCCTTGGTAAGGTCAAGGCGCTTCATAAAGTTATTACCTGTTACGGTCGAGGGACGCGGAAATTCCCGGACGTCACCCGAGGTTCCCATCGGTACCTGGCGATCCACGATCAATCGTAGGCGGTCACCTTGCTGGTGACTCTAGCAAATGGGGATCCAATGGAAAGATAGCAACCCCTTCCGGGTCTATTTCCAGAAGACCACAAGAACCAATCCGCGTTCCTCACCCCCGCCAAAAAATTGTATATAAGACATAAATTAAGCTAAACAAAAACACACAAGTATTATACACCAGTACACTTTCAACAAAAACCACGTTTCTCGGTAAAAATTTGTAATACCGCGCTGCAGCCACAATAATGATAACATTAAATTGAGTGAAGGGGTAACTGCAATTATATCTCGCATCCAACCCCCAACTATTCAAGCTTCCATTAATTTACCGCTTGAAGCGTATTGAGTAGAGTTTAAAATAAAACCGATAAATACTATGTACGCGCTGAACACTCGCATTTCAATCCTTGAGAGAGATTTTCAACCCTTCACTCTCAACGATTGTCGCTGCAAAAAAATACTCGTCGAATATTTTTCTCAGAATTACCATACACCAAAGTTTCCTCAAAATCTTCCCTTTTCGTCCCAAAAACACTCTTCCTTCACTCTTCAATCTTTGAGAGCGATTTTCAGTCCTTATCTCTGAACAAGTGCCGATACAAAATAAATACTCGTCGAATATTTTTCTCAATACTACCATACACCAAAATTTCCTCAAAATCTCTCCAAAACCTTCCCTGTTCAGTCCCAAAGACACTCTTCTCTCACACTTCCACCAAATAATTCTCCGTCCACGCAACTCTCCTTCCAAACAATCCACTCACCTGAACCATTTTCGGCAACTGTCTCGCCGTAACGAAGTGTCCGTTCAAGTCGATCACCATCAGCGTCCTGTCCCGCAGCCATCCAGACTTCAGTCCCAGTTTCGTGCACTCCATCGAGTTCATTCTGACAGGACCCAGAGATTTCACCGGATAGACGACCAGATCGCTCAGCTCGCCCACCTTTCGCCATTGCGACGGCGGCTGTTCCTTCTGCCTCTTGGTCCACCACCACCAGAGGAAGACGACTACTGTGCCGACGCCGACCGCCACCGCAGACACGTACGTCAGCCGCGTTCTGTCTGCTCGGCAAACGTTCGGTGATTAATTCTCAACGGTTTAGTGACCATGCAAAACGGTCCGTTGCAAAATCGCCGGCGTGCAGCGGCGATTCAACGTCCAGATTCGACGTTGATGAACTGTTCGTATCGTGGGGAAACATTTGAATCGCCTGCTACTGTGTGCACCCGATTATCTCGCTTATTTACACTCTACGAATTTTATATCTCGTCCTCTAAATACGGTTCCTCCGTTTTGTGGGCATTTTTAACGCGACGGCTGCCAACGTGAACACCGTCTTTTCCACCTGTGTTGTAAGATACGCCGGCGTATCACGCTACATTCTACTTTACACCGCAATTTTTTTACAAGCTTTTACGGTTTCGCGGCACGTCAGGAAGAGAGTAACGCAACGTGAAATTTTATTGTTTAGCGAAAAAATTGGGAGGATCGTAGAGTAACTGAATGGAAGCTTTTGAGAAGACAGTCGCTGTTCAATCGCTCCGACAGTCAACGTGTTAACGTTTTTAAGCGCCGGCTGTTTTGTTGGAAAGTTGACTCAAAGCGCCGCGATATTTACGAGTTTTGTAGAAACACGCACTTTTACGAAATCAAAGAAAACGTGAAAGAGAAAATTTCTATCGACAAATTTTACGTAGTGCTTATTACAGGCACAGCGACGAATTCTAATCGTATAAATATTCAGCCACTTGCTACTCCACACATTACGCCTTAAGGGGGTCTTCTAGCGTGACGGCCGTTTTTTCACGCCTTTTTTGCTAATTTATTACAAAAGGTTTTTCGAAGTTAGGATTAGTTTACTAGATGACGTGTGCAAAAAATTTGGAAGAAATTGCAATTTGTGGGTTTACAACTTTTTCATCTGAGCTTGTTGTGAAAATTTGATTTATAGTTGGGGCCACGATATAGCGAGGTCGTAAATTAAACTCTCAAGAATCGGCACCGATTGATGATGCGGCACTCAAGGCCGTGTGTTGCAGTCTGTTTGAGGATTCCAACAATAAACTTTGGTACTTCAAGTAGAAAATGGTATTTCATTTACAAATGGAAAATAT
>NW_017100128.1:206842-210402 GCF_001263275.1 Habropoda laboriosa | reverse complement strand
GAGTCATTCGAGTCACTCACATTCGTTCTCAAATCTTTTCATTCGTTTCTTTCGCTAGCGTTCGAGCGAGCAGATTCAATTGCAATCATTTATCCGTGCGATTTGAGCGGAAAGCACCGAGACTTGAGTTAACGTTCGAGCTTAAAGTCTTTTCATCCGATTTCGCTAACGTTTGAGCGAAACGAAATTTGAATACGTTACCCAAAATTAATTTGGCGGGTAACTGTACGTCCACCTCGTCCTGCCGACGATGATCCTCCAACTGCTCTAGGATGCTTCTCTGAAGTCGTGTCCCTATCCCACTTCTGACACCAATGTTGCAACCTGCCTTCAGTACTTCCCCTTCGTTCGGCATATTTAATAACTACCTATATAACTAAACTCCACAATAACTTGAACACGAACACCTCTTAACATTTATTAACAAGCGTACAAGTATCTCAGTCAGTCTCGGATCAGAACAGAGACTGTTGAATCAATATTCCCCCTGTTGGTAAGGTCCGACCGTCCTTTTATCAATTCCGGAACAAGCATCAGTAGGCTATGAGTATACAGGATGTCCCGTAACTTCTCGAACACTCGGAAATGGGGGCTTGCTGGGGTGACTCTGAACAACTTTTTCCTTTACCAAAATGTTGTTTGAAGCTTCATTTTTGAATTATTAACGAAAAACATTGGCCAATCACAGTGCGCGCAGAGCCCGCGCTCAGGGGCGGAGAACAGAGATTCACCCGCGCGCTATCGTGAACGACGCGTACGCGTGACTTCTCGGTTATCGATCGCTGTCAAAAAAATTTCACTATGCACCGTTATTTTTATAAGGGTTAGAGAAATGGCTTTTTGCCGTCATCCCGACATTTCTATAAATTTTTGAAAAAACTGCAATTAATCGGAACAGCGAAGGTCGTTTTTACAACTTTTTTATCTGAGCTCGTAATGAAAATCTAAAAAATACGTTTTGTAGATCTATGTCAATTATACACATGCTGAAAATTTCATCGAAATCGGTTAATGTTTCTATGAGCTACAAATGGTTAAAGATTGTGAAAATCACACTATCAGGACTTTCGGCGCAAAACTGTAATAAATCTGCAGATTCTTACATCTTTCGATGCCTGTTGCTTGTTTCTCCATCCACCGATTTCGATGAAATTTTATAATTGACATAGATTTACAAAACGTATTTTTTTTCTTTTTCATAAATAACAAGTAAGTCGTTTAATAACTGTGTTCGATACTTTTATTCGTTATCCGAAAGGAATAAAGTGTTTTATTACTTACTCATTCGTCCACGAATTAATCTGCTTCGACGGAACTGGGTCGATCTTGACCTTTCCAGGCAATCCGAAACAGCTGATGTTACGGCCGGGTCGGTGAACTCATATGATCGGCCCTCGCCAAACGTCGCGCGGTCCGCGAGGAAAGTGGGGAAAAAAACAGAAGACGTCACGGCGTTCGGCGTTATTATGTTGTTCCTGTAGCCTCCCGTTCTTTCGAAAATCCCTCTTACACTCTAGGTGGTGCATTGTACTGTGTGTGGATTGGGTGTCACTGCGAGAGCGAAACTCCAAGCGCGTGTTGGAGAATGACCCGTGGAGTCGTCCTGACGACGGAAAAGAGGTTATGGAAAGGAGAGGTTCGCGAGGTTTCTGTTCCTTCGATGCGTTTGCCCAAGGAAGTTTATTGCGGGCCGATGTGAGTTTGGTACCCCGGTCTGGCGGTCGAATTTGATTAATAAATTTTATGATGACATTCCGCCAGGCCGGGGTTTCCTCACGTGCATCGCGACGCAACAGTTCCTTTCGTCTAATGGGCTCAATGTACCCACCTTGCACCTCCAGACATAAATACATGTTCCTCCGAATTTCTAAAAGAATTTCTTCCAAGAGACCTGGAAGAACATGCTTCGCGATTGCCTGCCTCGCGCGGTCCGCGGGGCAGTGGGTAAAAAAACAAAAGACGTCTAACGCCGCTGTTGGCATCAGACGTTTATTCTTGCCAACGGAGATGTCTATTGTTTCGATGTTCAATTTTTTCTTAACGAACGTCCATGTGGGAGAATCATTTTGGCAACCGTTGGAGAAAGATGTACCGCTCTAACGCAGAAATGTATGCCATGTTTTTTGTATTCGCGCAGTGCGATGGCAATGCCACCGCTGCCGCTGCGCGATATCGCGAATTGCATCCCGGCGAACACACACCAGGTGCGGCAGCCTTCCGCGGGTTGGCGGCCCGCCTTTATTCCAGTGGCTCTTTTCAAACCGATCGCACAGATACGGGCCGATCGTGTCGAATTCCCACGGCACGGTTGGACGCAGTCCTCGAAGAGTTCGACCGGGACGGCACGCAGAGGGTGCGAGAGATTGGCAGGCGCCTGGGGTAAGTTTAAATATTCAAATACATAAACATTTCATAATAAAAATGGAATACTTATAGTGGTGTACTTTTCTATTTAACTTTAGCGTTAGCCGGACAACGGTGCACCGCCAATTGCAAGAAGAAAGTATACACCCGTACAGGTATGTACGTGTGCATACCTTGCACTCCAGGGATTACACCCAACGGATAGAATATTCAAGGTGGCTATTGGGGGAAATCGCGCGTAATCCGTCGTTCTGCAGGTTCGTTTTGTGGACTGATGAAGCCCTTTTTACCCGGGAGGGGTGCTTCAATGCCCACAATTCGCACGTGTGGAACGATTAGAATCCGTTTGCGATTCGTACACATGCAGCACAAGAACGCTAGTCAACAAATCTGTGGGCCGGCATTTGCGATGATTTTGTTGTTGGGCCATACATTCTACCCGATAGATTGAATGGCACAACATACAATAATTTTCTGGAGCATGTTCTTCCGGGTCTCTTGGAAGAAATTCCTCTAGAAATTCGGAGGAACATGTATTTCCAGCATGATAGGGCGCCCGCCCATTATGCCGCAAATGTTCGGGTTTTCTTTGATCAAGCCTTTCGCGACAGGTGGATTGGCCGCGGCGGTGCTGTATCGTGGCCCCCACGGTCTCCTGATATGAATCCGTTGGATTTCTTTTTCTGGGGACACCTGAAGGTACGTTCAATGTCTCTATTATTTTGCACAAACTTTAAAAATATTTATTTACTCATTTTGCTTTTTTCTTCATTTTTTCAGACCGCGGTGTACCGAGAACCGGTGCAATCGCGGGAGGAGGTGGTGGCGCGTATTCACGGCGCTGTCGCCACAATCTCCCGCGATATGCTACGACGGGTGCAGGAGAACGTGCGGCGGCGTGCGGAGGTGGGTACATTGAGCCCATCCTCGCAACACTGGAGTAATAACACCGCCACCACAATTGGCCCCTTTCGGGCCCTACATTTTTAAACGTAGGAACAACAAATTGTTCACAAACATAACAACCTTTCCCAGTGGCAAGAGAAAGTGATCGGTGCGGGGAAGTGAGTTCACCGATGAGCGTTAATAAAGCAATAAGAAACACCGACATCGACAACAATAAACGTCGAACGCCGCGACGTCTTCTGTTTTCTTCCCCACTTTCCCCGCGGACCGCGCGACGTTTGGCGAGGGCA
>NW_017100128.1:199422-206707 GCF_001263275.1 Habropoda laboriosa | reverse complement strand
TCTCGGAATAAAGAAACGATAACACAGTTAATAACACAATTATTAAACGACTTACTTGTTATTCATGAAAAAGAAAAAAAATACGTTTTGTAAATCTATGTCAATTATAAAATTTCATTGAAATCGGTGGATGGAGAAACAAGCAACAGGCATCGAAAGATGTAAGAATCTGCAGATTTATTACACTTTTACGCCGAAAGTCCTGATGGTGTGATTTTCACAATCTTTAACCGTTTGTAGCTCATAGAAACATTAACCGATTTCGATGAAATTTTCAGCGTGTGTATAATTGACATAGATCTACAAAACGTATTTTTTAGATTTTCATTACGAGCTCAGATAAAAAAGTTGTAAAAACGACCATCGCTATTTTCTTCGCGATTCCGACTAATTGCATTTTTCACAAATTTATACAAACGTCGGAATGACGGCAAAAAACCATTTCTCTAAGCCTTATAAAAACAGCAGTGCAAAGTGAAATTTTTTTGACAGCGATCGATAACCGCGAAGTCACGCGTACTCATTTGTTCGATCGCGTGCGGATGAACCTCTGTTCTCCGTCCCTGAGCGCGGGCTCTACGCGCGCTCTGATTGGCCAATGTTTTTCGTTAATAATTCAAAAATGAAGCTTCAAACAACATTTTGGTAAAGGAAAAAGTTGTTCAGAGTCACCCCAGCAAGCCCCCATTTCCGAGTGCTCGAGAAGTTACGGGACATCCTGTATACTCATAGCCTACTGATGCTTGTTCCGGAATTGATAAAAGGACGGTCGGACCTTACCAACAGGGGGAATATTGATTCAACAGTCTCTGTTCTGATCCGAGACTGACTGAGATACTTGTACGCTTGTTAATAAATGTTAAGAGGTGTTCGTGTTCAAGTTATTGTGGAGTTTAGTTATATAGGTAGTTATTAAATATGCCGAACGAAGGGGAAGTACTGAAGGCAGGTTGCAACATTGGTGTCAGAAGTGGGATAGGGACACGACTTCAGAGAAGCATCCTAGAGCAGTTGGAGGATCATCGTCGGCAGGACGAGGTCCGACGACAGAAGGAACTAGAGCAATGGCAGGAGCGAGAGGCCACGGAGAGAGCAGCTCGTGAGACTCGGGATGCTACATGCGACCTGCGGTTGACAGAGATGGAAAAGCGAATCCCGGTGCTGACGTCTTCAATTATTAATTTTGGCGGCGATGAAGGAGAGGGACAGGGGACGGCAGAAGGTCGTGTACATAATGTTTTTACCATTGCTGTCGGATCCATTTTTGCGGGCGAAAGCGGTTCAAGCGTGTCACTGCGTGCCCAGTTTGGGATATGCGGTACGGCCCGCGGCTTATAATGGCAGTACCTCCTGGGAGGAGTATTTAATTCAATTTCAGACAATCGCGCGCGCCAATGGTTGGGATGATGCGAGAAAGGCTACGGCCTTGATCGTCTCCCTGGAGGAACCGGCAAGGGTAGTTCTCACAACTCTTTCTGCTGCCCAGCGCGAAAATTTCGGAGAGTTGGTTTCAGCGCTCGAATTGCGTTTTGGAACGCGAAAGAGACACGCGACAAACTTACTGCAATTTGTCACCGCATTAGCGGGCGAGGAGATGAGAAGAGCATTGCGCCTGGGCAGTTTCACTAGTCTAACAATAGGGACCACTGTTACTAGGGCCCTGGAGATGGAAGCCGTTGAGACAATGACAGAAACAGTTTCCGTGAGGGAGAATGGCCGTCGAAATAAAATCTTCGATCCTTCCGGGGTACCACCGGAGAAGAACAAGAAGTTCGAGAGGACTTGTTGGATCTGCGGGAAGACCGGCCATTTTCAGAGGGATTGTTATAGATATCAGAAGACCAAGAAGACGGGAAACGGGAAAAAGTCGACGTGAAGGAGGAGCGTCGGACATCAATTTTCTATCCCCTCATCGTTGGAAGTGTGGCGTTGCGGGGATGTGAGACAGGAGAAGAGACAAAACCTACTCTAGAAGTTTCCGTGCTAGGAGAAATCAACGAAAGAGTTTGTAATATAGTCCTGGATACAGGCTCACCTGTAAATCTGTTGAGGAGGGAGTTGTATCCAGATGAAGACATCATTTGCTCCAGTGCTGGAAAACTCTGAAGGTCGTCATTGAAGAGTTCTCGAGCGATGAGGAGATCTATATCGTTCAGATGCTGGAAGACTGCATCCTTGGAACAGTTTTCCTAAGGAAGCATCAGTGCAAACTTGATTTGTCCCGGAACATGGTATCTTTTCCGGGGTTGCGAGAAGTTTTTTTAGGAAGAGATAAGCTATCATATCCTGTAATGAAGACTAAGGCAGAGAAGAAAGGGGAGGTTGGCGTTCCGCAGCACTTACAGGAACTTTTTGCTCGGTGCTCCTTGAGCTTAGATGGGATTAAAAAGAAAAGTTTTGTCGAACTGCTTTGGGAATTCCAGGATGTCTTCGCCAGAAATTCTGATGAAATTAGAAGATGTAAAATCGTGCAGCACAAGATCAACACCGGGGACCATTCTCCCATTAACACGTTAAACGCCCAGCCTGTTTTGCTTGCTGTTCCGTTCACGCCACGATCGGCCGTCAACTGGGCCATGCGAACTATAAACAGAAGACGACTAACGAAAAATATACTGTCAGTCACCAGTGACTGACATGGCGCTTAACGTGTTAAGCAGGCGCCTCGAAGACTGCCTCTTCATCGGCGAAAGGAAGTTGTACGATGCTCGACTCGTGAACGAGACTGGTTTCAGCTCGAACTCGGTTAGTATCGTTGCGCTCCCGATGTGTTAACCTTTTAGATACGGTACGCCACAATAGTGGCTTCCGCGGATGGCATCAATTGGAACGGTACGCCACTATAGTGGCGTTCTGCCGAGACCCTCTATTTTTACGGAACGCCACTATAGTGGCTTTCGTGGATAGCACCAATTTGGACGGTACGACACTATAGTGACTTTCGTGGATATCATGATTTTGGACGGTATTATACGTTCTTTGTTTTATTTCGCATTTGTTTCGCGAAATATCGCGAATTCCTGACAATATCGAAGCTGTCGTTGAAGAGTACACGTGTCAGAGAATCGTCATGAACGGTTTATGTGCCATCCGCGGCCAGGCGCGCCGTCCCAGGGGTACCCACTTGCGGACGAGCGCGCCGTACCTGAAAGGTTAATCCCGGAAGGGCGAAATTCTAGTAGTTGGTGTGGTGATGGTGAATAAGAGGTTTCTCCTCGTAAGAACATTTTTGAACTCCTTTATTTGTGGTGGTGTGTGGGTATATATTAGGTCGGTGTATGTTGTGATTGGTTGGACGTTGAAGGTGGTGGAAAAGGTCTCGAAAAATGCGGAGGTGTGATTAGATATTAGGAAACTAGTGGAAGGAGAACGTGAGGGTGAAGGTGGTGTGCAAAAGTTGAAATAATTTGGGGAAAACCCGGAAAGGGTAAAGGGATAGGAAACATGACCAGGATGCGACTTGAACTGTTTTATGATAGGGAAGGAATTTGTTAGGGACCAGGAAGACGGCTGGAAAGGATTGTTTATTAATTTATGATGTGTTTCTGGCCGGTGGGCTGCGCGACCAGACAGAAGTAAAAGATCTGCTTAGGAAGATGGAGGTTCAGGGCGTTATTGAAAAATCGCAGAGTGCATGGTCTTCCCCTATCGTCCTTGTTAAGAAGAAGGATGGTTCCGTAAGATTTTGTGTGGATTACCGGCGATTAAACAGCGTTACGAAGAAAGATTCGTATCCTCTTCCCCGTATTGAGGATACTCTGGACGCTCTTGCCGGTTCTTTCTGGTTTTCTACGGTGGATTTGCAGAGTGGATATTGGCAAATTTCCATGGAAGAAAAGGATCAGGGGAAGACAGCTTTCTGTGTGGGTACAGAGCTTTGGCAGTTCAAAGTCGTGCCCTTTGGTCTCTGCAATGCCCCCGCTACTTTCGAGCGCCTTATGGAAAATCTGCCTTGTGTACCTCGATGACATCATCATCTATGGAAGAAATTTCCAAGAACTTGAACGCCTTCGAGTGGTGTTTCCTCGATTACGTCGAGCAAAATTATTGATGAGCCCGAGGAAATGTGCATTCTTCTGTCGAGAAGTGCGGTATCTGGGACATGTCGTTACAGAAAACGGAGTGAAGACTGACCCAGAGAAAATTAAAGCAATTGTCGAATGGCCCGTTCCGGAGAACATTACGGAACTAAGAAGTTTCCTGGGACTGTGTTCGTATTACCGCAAGTGCGTCAAGAATTTCTCCACCATGGCAACTCCCTGAGCCAGTGCCCAGGATGTTTGTTTCGTAAGCGGGTAATCTGAGTTCGGATCTTTGTACAATGAAGAATTTTTTTCACTTTTATTTTAATTGATAAAATTTCACATTATTTAATTTTTATATTTTTACTTTTATGTTTTTTCAACCGCTTGAAGATATAAATATAATCACTCATTCACCGTGAACTATCTGCGTCTATTTTCCACCAAATATAAAAAATAACAAATGTAACTGTAATTTAATATTGTTTGTTAGATGTGCACATTGCAAAAAATTTCTGTTTCTACTGCTTTTACAATTTCTATCATCTCGCTGGTTGTCATAATTAATACAATAAATATATCATTAATATATGTATACTTATGTATATTGTGTATTATTTATACATATGTATATTGTGTAAATATTTATCGTAGGCAAAAATTATATATCAAGTTTACATGTATGTAGCGACCAGCTACAATACTCGGGGAAATAACATTTGGCGTGCAGACGACCAGCACGGTTTATGACGTGCGCGCTTGAAAAGCTATTTTTGAGGAAACTGTTTTAGTTTATTTAATTTCTAGAAATCCGACAATGCATGTCCGCGTAGAAACTTTCTTCGACGGCCCCAATAGTAAATTGCCGCGTCATAAACCAAGGGTTTCCGAAAGGTCCGCCGTACGAGGCCCAGAGGCCACGACCGGACACGTTACGAGTACCTGACCTGGAGGAAATTCCGTTGTGTTGCCAAATCCCCAATGTGGAGTACACCGCCCCGCCAAGTCGCACCGCGGTTCCGGAAAAAGCGCGCCAAGAGCGCAAGGGACACGCAGCGACTTGTAAGAAAATTCATCGATGCGACGGGTTTAACAATTGAAATTACTTCTGTAAAACTTTGGAAGTTTAGGCACTATTCAACAATCGGCAGTGAGCCAGTGCACAGGATGTTTGTTTCATAAGCGGGTAATCTGAGTTCGGATCTTTGTACAATGAAGAATTTTTTTCACTCTTATTTTAATTGATAAAATTTCACATTATTTAATTTTTATATTTTTACTTTTATATCTTTTGTAAAAATATATTTTATTTGAAGTTTTAAAATTAATAATTTATATAAATAAATTGCAGATGTCATAAAATAAAATAATATTAGATTTTATCAATTAAAATAAAAGTAAAAAATATTCTTTTACCTTCAAGATTCGAAACTCAGACTATTCCCTTACGAAGCAAACGTTTTAGGGGTAACCTACTGTCGATTGTTGAACATAACTTAAACCTGTGCCGAGGTGTAAAGCACTCGCTTTAAAGGAAATATGTATTAATAAACAAATGAGGAGAACCAATCAAATTCATCCTCAAATAATCTTATATTAAATCTTTAATGTAATTGAAGACGATTGTTTAACAAAAACATGTAAACATTGTATATGAAATCGACGACGCCTGAAGATTCATTCAATTTTCCTCGTTCAAAGAGTCCAGATGTATTATCTGGTAATAAAAGTTATAGTTAAAACACTTCGTTATTTCTTGTTCCTATCAAGGTATTTATTAGTTTATTAAAAGTTTCAACGTTAGATTTTTCTTATTCATTAAATTTCCTAAACTATCGTGAGCAGAGTGCTTTGGCGCTCCACGGGCGAAAATTCCTTCAAATTGCCAAAATTGGTGGCAGCGATTAAGACTTTGGTTCGTGGAGGTAGGTCATGTGAAAAAAAAAATGCAAGAAAGGGGTTTCTCTTCTCCAAACTCTAGTACACCTGGTAAATTTTCCTTGAATGTTAGGGTAGATTTTTCTTTCTGCAAGAATGAAACGCCTAAGATTCTAGCCTGACTGATGGGAAAATCATCCGCCACGACTTGAAACTGGATGGGAATTTCACGGAAGTGAAAGAAGAATTAACGAAATGTTTTAATTATGAAGCTCTAATAGGAAAGTGATAGAGGATAGGCGGAAGAGGAAAGGTTAGGGCGTTTCGTCCTGGGCCTCCTCACTTCCCCTGAGTGTCCCCGCCTGTCGTACTGTTAAGACAGATCTTATGTTCAGTATTGGTTTGCCATTAGAACAAGTTTCAGTACTATTGTAGATTACAAAAACTGTATTCGAATAGTGAGAAAGTTGATATGCCGTTGATTTTCGGCGAGTGTAGAAACAACGTTCGTGAAGCTGTACGTCTGTATGCTACACGATATCCGGAAAGACATCAGCCGTGTACAAAAATGTTTTACAACATTGAAAAGAAATTAAGAAAGCATGGGGAATTTGAAACAAGGAAAAGAAACAAACCACGTTCAACAACAACTGAAAGCAATGCCACTACGGTCTTAATGCGATTGGAAGAAAATCCACGTACATCCATTCGTGCTATTACAGCCCAGACTGCTTTATCTAGGAGTTCTGTTTGTAGAATGATAAAAACAAATCATTATCACCCATACAAGATGATGAAAGTACAACATTTACAGCACAACGCCATTTAAATTTCATTGCAGCTGCCTGTGAAGGTAATCCCGACATATTAAACAACATTCTATGGACAGATGAATGTAAATTTAGCAAAAATGGTGTAATTAATCGCCATAATTGTCATTTTTGGGCGAGAGATAATCTCCACTGGTATCAAGAACATAATTTTCAACAGAAAATCTCAATACACACACGTTTGGGGCGGTTTAATGCATGGCCATCTAATTGGACCTTACTTTTACGAACAAAATTTGACATCAGAAGTTGTAAGAGTATGGTCCAGTGAATGTAGGGACTCGGGCGGAGAAAGCCGGTCCCAATACCTTGACTCCCCCACGCGCTAAGGGCTGGGTTAGGTAAGGACCCAGCCCCCAGGCGTGGTCCCCCGGCGCCGCCGAGCCTACGGGCGGAGGAATAGGGAGGGGGCGGTGGTGTTGACCGCCTCCTCCCCCGAGGTCAGGGCGCAAGCCAAGGCGCGGGGAGAGCTGCGGACGTCATACAAAGTTCCCGCGGCTCTTCCCAGCGCGCCCGACGAGGACCACCGCGGGGGTTTTAGTGGGTAAGAATCTC
>NW_017100128.1:194513-196855 GCF_001263275.1 Habropoda laboriosa | reverse complement strand
GGGGGTGGCGGGGTATCTTTGGAAGATTTCCCCCGCGTAACAAAAAAAAAGAAAAAAAAAGGTTATATCATTTGTCTAATCGCAAGATGCCTCATGCGAGCCCTGGGTGGAGCGCGTCGCCAAGGACGCGTCAGGGATCGGGAGTGATGCGTCCCTATGACGCATCATACTGACCCCCACCCTTAACTACGATTAATATAAGGACCCTCGAAAGGGCCTCAAAAAGGTCATTCCATAGTGAGATTGAAAAACAGTGAAAGCTGGAGCTTTGAGGAACTTTGTGTATTCTAGACGTTAAGTGTGTAAAAATAATAATAAATTATATCCGAGTTAAGTGTTAGTGAAATAGAATTTCGAGGAACAACTTATTTCAACACATCATAACACACTTCTAGACCAGAATACTCTCTTAACAACATGTGACTGACTGTTAATTGAAGTAAACCATTCGGGAGAAGTAAATGATTACACAAGATTAGTATTAGAAGTAGATTCAAATAATGAGAAGTGACAAATTGGCGGTCTGTGGGCCGCATGTGGTCCGTACTTACTTGGTCCGTAGCAATGTAGGGGAGCGGTCCCCTCCACATCGATCTCTTCGATCGGAGGTGACGAGCTTCTTCTGGATCTCTTCTCTCCCACTACAAACAAATTCGTTCCCACTCTATGCATCTTCCTTTAGCTACTCAAGTATTTACTAAGTAAATTAAACAACGTAATAGAGTAGGAACTAATTTCCTTGTGTGAGGAATCAGCAAAGTGGGAGAGTATCTTGTGTGGCCCGCAGTGGGGAAGAAGTTCGTCATCTTTGGTTTAGAAGCACTCCGTGAAAACACGTCAAAGAATGTTGAGAAAACTCAATTGAATTGTCAGTGTCAACTTCTTTGTGGATGTAACGCGCGAGTCGGGTGGCTTTATTCTAGTTTTTATAAGCATTCACGCCACCGATGCACAGTGGGCCAGGAACCCCCAAAAACTGGCCAAAAGTCGATTTGAGAATTAGTGTAAAAAAGACATATCATCATACTCGGGAATAATTAATGTACATATCTACAAAATATTTTGTTGATTCAACAATTCCTGTTTAATTGGAATTGATCTAAATTTGGAAAACGCTTTGAAATTGCTGGTATGTCTCTTTCTGGTAACATGAGTGTTATTCATTATTTTATGTATAATTTATGAAATTAAGAATTAAGAATTCCCCTAAATTCCACCTCTTATCAAGAAAAATGAAGCTTAAATGTGTTTTTTGGAACGTATTGCTCCATTTTGCTCCTTTTGATGTCCTATTGAAATAAATATTATTTAATAGCGGCCGTACGCGCGCAGTTGGATACTAGACTACGGTCGAATATACACACCGGGAGGAACAGGTAAAGGCTGTTTTCTCAGATGCCATTGCAGATATCAATTTGAAACTTTTAGATGTTAAATGGTATATAGGGATTAACATTTTAGAATATAAGACATTGTGGGAGTGAGTTCCTTAAGGATGGAAATGGTTCCACCCCCATTTTTTTTAAATGAGATGGCATATTAATTTTTCCATATTCGGAAAGATGTTATCAAACCTAACAACTGTTTATCTAAGGCATTTCTTTTTATTCTGCATAGTTAAGGAGTTATAGCGGAAAAACCTTACGGAAGGGGAGTTTCGTGTCTGTGTCGAAATATATCAAATGAAATTCGTGGTTTATGGCATGCTATTAAGCTATTCAGCCCGAGAAGCAAGAATAATTAAAAATCTAACAAAGCAATTCTAATGATCTTCGCCAGGGTGTACTTTAAAACATACAAACAATAAATGAAAATACCATATTTTTGCAGTTGATTGTGCCATAAACCGTTCTAAAGAAGACCTAACATATGAGGCAATTTATTGTTGTAAAATGTTAAAAATTTTTAAAAATTTTTGTTGTTTCTTTACTTGAAAAGCATAACGGGAGATAAGTTCTCGACTCCTTAGAAGCTGATGAATTTATAACATTTTACAACAATAAATTGTCTCATATGACAGGTCGTTTAATTAGTAAAAAGAAAAAAGAAATTTGTATCCATTCCACCAGAGATAAATCATTTGATAGCTGCTCCTGAAATAAATGTGAGCAGCTGTACTATTTCTCATGCATACGATAGTGACACTGAAGACATGAATGCAGATGATGACGAAGGGAGTAAAAATACAGATCTTCTACACACTTTCACACAATTAGATAAGATTGAACTGGCAAATGAACTGACAGAATTTGAAATATATGTTTAATGAAAAACGATTGACGTTACCTACAGAATGATAAATAGAAGCAAGACGACTAACTTACATTCTTTAACATTTCGAG
>NW_017100128.1:192769-193354 GCF_001263275.1 Habropoda laboriosa | reverse complement strand
CTATTTCGTTACTAATGTTACAAGGAGATGGTTAATTGAATATAGGCTGAGCAATTCTACAATAGCTATATTCTAATAATATTCAATGTGGTTACAATAAGATTACAATGGTTTAAATATGAATTACAATGGTTGATTCTTGGCTGAGCAAGCAAGCGGCCGTACGCGCGCAGTTGGATACTAGACTACGGTCGAATATACACACCGGGAGGAACAGGTAAAGGCTGTTTTCTCAGATGCCATTGCAGATATCAATTTGAAACTTTTAGATGTTAAATGGTATATAGGGATTAACATTTTAGAATATAAGACATTGTGGGAGTGAGTTCCTTAAGGATGGAAATGGTTCCACCACAAGTATGTCTAGTTGACACTTACGAATTTAGTGTTATACTTGATTGCTCGAAAGGGAATTGAGCCTGATCTTGCTCGTGTCGAACGGCGACTATACAGGTACTGTTTTACTTTAACGTTCAGGGTAACTCTTAACTGTGACTGCCCCAGAGCCTCGAAAATCATGCTCTTATATACTCAAAAATTTGTCTTTTTTGGGTGGTGGGGGCCCTAATTTTCCCATGAGACCGA
>NW_017100128.1:183276-192638 GCF_001263275.1 Habropoda laboriosa | reverse complement strand
AAAAATTTTTGGTTTTTCTTTACTTGAAAAGCATAACGGGAGATAAGCTCTTGACTCCTTAGAAGCTGATGAATTTATAACATTTTACAACAATAAATTGTTTCATATGACATGTCGTTTAATTAGTAAAAAGAAAAAAGAAATTTGTATCCATTCCACCAGAGATAAATCATTTGATAGCTGCTCCTGAAATAAATGTGTACTATTTCTCATGTACATGATAGTGACAGTGAAGACATGAATGCAGATGATGACGAAGGGAGTAAAAATACAGATCTTCTACACACTTTCACACAATTAGATAAGATTGAACTGGCAAATGAACTGACAGAATTTTAAATATATGTTTAATAAAAAACGATTGACGTTACCTACAGAATGATAAATATCAGCAAGACGACTAACTTACATTCTTTAACATTTCAAGAAATGAGAGGCAAGGGGACTTACTTTAATAAAGCACCCCGAATTACCGAAATGGTAATTATGGAGCTCCAAATCGTACTATAACATCCTCGTGGTAGGCTCTGGAAACTACAGAAATTGTAGGCAAACTACAGGCGTTTTTATTAGAAAATCTTGTTTTTTTAATATTATTGTTACGGGGTTACGCTTGTCGTGTCCTCACACGGAGCGTAATATTTGTTTGGGTTTGTTTGGATCGGTCGAAACGTTCACCGTATGAGGGTGATACGTTGTTGACAAGTAATCCGACAAGATTGGAACCTTCAGCGTACGTGATATATACGCCGTTCTCCAAAGGATGGACAAGGTTGGGTGTTCAACGTGTATGGTTGACGCCAAGAGGTTGGTGGACCGGTCAGAACATTCAACGTACGTGGTATATACGTCGTTCTCCAACAAGTCCGACGGGATTGGAACCTTCGGCGTACGTGGTATATACGCCATTCTCTGAAGGATGGAAAAGGTTGGAGGTTCAACGTGCGTTGTTAACACGTCGTTGGCATGGTTTGCGGTGGATCGGTCAGAACATTCAACGTATGTGGTTCTACGTCGTTCTCCAACAAGTCTAATAGGATTGGAACCGTCGGCGTACGTGGTATATACGCCGTTCTCCAAAGGATGGACAAGGTTGGTGTGCGGTAAACGACAAGAGGTTGGTGGACCGGTCAGATCATTCAACGTACCTGGTATATACGTCGTTCTCCAACCAGTCCGGTGGGATTGGAACCGTCGGCGTACGTGGTATATTCGCCGTTCTCCAAAGGATGGACAAGGTTTGGTAATTGTGAGGCCAGTACGTACCGTAATGTCGGATATACCTCGAGCGGTTAAGATATATCCTTTGTGAGTCTAGCAATTCCGTTACTAATGTTACGAGGAGATGGTTAATTGAATATAGGCTAAGCAATTCTACAACAACTATATTCTAATAATATTCAATTGTGGTTACAGTAAGATTACAATGTTTAAATATGAATTACAATGGTTGATTCTTGGCTGAGCAAGCTTCCTTCTCGACTTTACACGGTGAGTACGCGGAGACGTCGTAGACAAGTATGTCTAGTTGACAGTTACGAATTTAGTGTTATACTTGATTGCTCGAAAGGGAATTGAGCCCGATCTTGCTCGTGTCGAACGGCGACTATACAGGTACTGTTTTACTTTAACGTTCAGGGTAACTCTGAACTGTGACTGCCCCAGAGCCTCGAAAATCATGCCCTTATATACTCAAAAATTTGTCTTTTGGGTGGTGGGGGCCCTAATTTTCCCATGAGACCGAAGTGCGTTCGTTTACTTTATCTCAAGGGGGTGAACTCTAAGTGGATGTCTCGGCGCCGCCGTGTCGGCTAGTCTGCGTACGTAACATTATAGATACCGTTGTGAATCCGATATTTTGAATTTTGAATTTTTAGTGTTATATTCGTTATCAGCGACCTCAAAAACCCCTAATTACCAAGTTTCAGAAAAATCGGATGAAATCTTGAATTTTGGCCAGTTTTTGGGGGTTCCTGGTCCACTGTGCGATGGCCGGATGACTCATTGTTAGCGACGAAGAGCCCGACGTTCTATTGTCAACCGTGAAGGAGCGCGTAAATGTAAAAAAATTTATGAAGGACACCGTGTTGTGTATAAAAAATAATAAAACTTTGCCTTCTTTTTCATTTACTCAAAAACGTTAAAAATTAATAACGTAAACAACCTACATGTTTTTACTGATATATGATACTAACTTCGGGGAAGAAATGTAACTTAAATTGTTTAAAGGGTTAGGACACAGTAATATTTTGAAAAAATTGAAATTTTTTTTTTGTCTTAAATAGTAGTTTCAAGTCTTGAGAACAGAATGCAAAAGGTTTTACATGGATTCCAGGCTTCGATACAAATTATTTCTCAAAGTACCGTTTCGAGAGTGAATTCGTATACCTGCGTGCCGTGACGCACCGATGCGTTTTTCAAAACGGTGTACAAGATATCTCGAGTTCTACCTTAGCAATTACATTAAAATTTCACAATTTTGTCTTTACTATAATATCTACTAGGCATTGACGATCGATTTTTTTACATTTTCCCATAATTTTGTGAAATATAAATAAAAAAGTAACAAATTTTTTACCGAAATTCAATCGTTAAATTTAAAATATCTGCCATTTTGTTAATTTTCACAAAAATTGAAATGTGGGATCGTCAATGCCTAGAGAATATATCACAGTTTATGACATTTTTGGGATTCTGGATATAGTTAATTCGATTTGTAGGAACCCTGTACACCAGTTGGCCATCTGAAAGAAAAGATATTCAGAGCGAAGACGACGAAAGGCATAAGAACAAATTATTTTGCAAATATTACAAGCATTCTTTTATAGTTCATAGTGTACTGTTCGCGTATCGTGTTACTGACGATTTTTGATGGAACGGCGGTCTGCGTCAAATCTAATCACGCAAATCAATTTGGAGAAGAATGGTTGGGTTCAAAATGTCTCTACATATTTTACACTTATCATCTAATTCAACTAGTTAAATTTTTACAATAAATACAAAAAGAAATGGTGTATGGTTGTCGTTATGTGTGACGGACTTGTACTAAAAATCTAGGTTAGGTTCGGTGGCGCTCGTGTTCCCCCGTTACCAACTGAGAAATTGTGGTGGTGGTTGAGCAAATTTTGACCTATAGGATTGTGGGTGTGGAAAAAGTGAGCTGATGGTATAAAATGCAAAGATGAATCATGATTCGGTACCGGACACATAGTATAGTAAATTAAAATACAAAATTTTATATTAATCGATTATTCACTTTTTGCTGTACTGTCGTTTAAAAATCTTGTTTTACCCACTTGTTACTGTGCCCTAACCTCTTAATACTTTCTGTACGAATATGATAGGTATCCTATTACTTATGAACTAGAGCTGTTACTTAAGAGTAGTTCTTTCTGTAAAAAATTTTATATACATCGAAACTACGTCTAATAAACTAATACGCGTTCAATTAACAGAGTGTCCAATCTCCACCATTAGCGATTATTGCCTGACAACGTCTAGGTATACTTTCGACCCATTTCTTGGTACATGAGAGTGATAGAGACCTCCATGTTTCTCGAATGGATGTTTAACGCGTCTTTGGACAATTGGATTTTCATAAACAGACCAGGCACATCTGATACTTCAAGCCGAAAAAGATGCTTCATCGCTGAATACACTACTCCAATCGCGATCAACTTTTTCGTGTGCCCACGCCAGCCGACTTTCGTCGTGTTTCCTTGAAAGCAACGGTTTCGATAATGTACTGCTCCATCAAACATTATTTTCTGTCAAGCGACCTTTTAATGTCAAAATCCCTATATTTATGCCCTTTTCACCAAAAAAGCTTGCCCTTTACGCAAGCAAAATGTTGGATTCCTTGAAAATAGCCGGAAGATCACTTTATCTTCCCTTTTCGTGGTACCAATCTCGATCAGGGAGGTCATCGACACATTCAGTTCCTTTATATCGTTGTATCTACTTATTAACGAATTCACGAGATTAATGCATATATTTTTCTGCATTTTTAACACTCATTTTTCGCCCTTTTGGGTGATAACACAAGAAGACTGCCTCGAAACGTGTGGCGTACACGGCACTCATCTCGAAAAGGTCCGTATTTCTCAGTAACAAAAACGATACCAAGAGATTTAAAGCTAATGCGTAACAGAGGGAACTTCATATTTTTATGCTAACACAATCTCTCCCTCAATTGACCTCAAGTTTCGAAAATATCGCGTCCACGCTTTTGTGGAACAGACTGTAGGTATCCTATTACTTATGAACTAGAGCTGTTACTTAAGAAATACCCGGGTAATCAGAAAGTACCTGGGTAAATAGAAATTATCCGGGTATCTGATGAGATAAGACAGCTGAGAGTAGATATCTATTATTCCTCGCGATCCGCATTTGTTTGCCCGGGGTTGGTACATGAGAGTGGTAGAGACCTCCATGTTTCTCGAATGGGTGTTTAACGCGTCTTTGGACAATTGGATTTTCATAAACAGACCAGGCACATCTGATACTTCAAGCCGAAAAAGATGCTTCATCGCTGAATACTATAACTCCAATCGCGATCAACTTTTTCGTGTGCCCACGCCAGCCGACTTTCGTCGTGCTTCCTTGAAAGCTACGGTTTCGATAATGTACTGCTCCATCAGACATTATTTTCTGTCAAGCGACCTTTTAATGTCAAAATCCCTATATTTATGCCCTTTTCACCAAAAAAGCTTGCCCTTTACGCAAGCAAAATGTTGGATTCCTTGAAAATAACCGGAAGATCACTTTATCTTCCCTTTTCGTGGTACCAATCCCGATCGGGAAGTTATCGACACATTCACTTCCTTTATATCGTTGTATCTACTTATCAACGAATTCACGAGATTAATGCATGTATTCTTCTACATTTTTAACAACCATTTTTCGCCCTTTTGGGTGATAACACACGAAGACTGCCTCGAAACGTGTGGCGTACACGGCACTCATCTCGAAAAGGTCCGTATTACTCAGTAACAAAAACGGTACCAAGAGATTTAAAGCTATTGCGTAACAGAGGGAACTTCATATTTTTATGCTAACACAATCTCTCCCTCAATTGACCTCAAGTTTCGAAAATATCGCGTCCACGCTTTTGTGGAACAGACTGTAGGTATCCTATTACTTATGAACTAGAGCTGTTACTTAAGAAATACCCGGGTAATCAGAAAGTACCTGGGTAAATAGAAATTATCCGGGTATCTGATGAGATAAGACAGCTGAGAGTAGATATCTATTATTCCTCGCGATCCGCATTTGTTTGCCCGGGGAACCACCAGCGGTAGTGGCCACCTAGATTTCGACTGTTTTATGTACATATTCGAGTACTCGTGAGATACCCGGGTCGATCGTGTTATTTTCATCTACCCGGGTATCTCATGGGTACTCGAATACCCGGGTATCTCAGATACCCGGTTAAAAGTAATAGCCCTATTATGAACGACAGTGTACATATGTACACAGTACGTCTGAAAAGTAACGGGATTGACGATATATGTATCAATTGAACCAGTGACTATATTTATAAAAATCGTTTGTATTCTTCAAAGTAAGTTCCTTCGTCCAAAAACGTGCAAAAATTACCACCTTTTTTAATTTTTTTATTTTACTATATAAATGTTTTTCATTTTCGATGGAACATAATTTTTTGAAAAAGCTTTTACTTTTGTACACATAATAAGACATTATACATGTTAAATCCAGCTATGTGATATTACGATCGTACATGGTAGAACAAATTGAGAAAGGAAAAGAAGAAAATTCTAATACAACGATACTATAAATAATTACTGTAACACATAAACTGAATGTCATAAAAGTTACGTTTCTATCCAACATAATATCACAGAGGTGGCTGTTAAGGGGTTAATACAACGTTGGGCACGGTCAACGTAGGGTTGCCATACGTCTGGGTCTCTCCGGATTTATCCTTGTTTTTAGGGCGTCCGGGGAGATTTTCGGTAGTGATCCGGGTTTTTCGATGCCCTCACCAATTATCCGTGTTATCGCGCTATCTGTATATGGCGTCTGACGAATTTCTATTAATATACCGAATACCAATACATTCTTTTCAAGTGATGTGTTCGCATTAAAAGCAGTCTAATTGCAAACGCAGTGCTATCCGGACGAATTGTCGCATCACTCTCTCGCGGTGACGTGCATTTTGATATTTCAAGAACAAAGTCTAAATTATTAATTAATCATTATAGTTAATTGTATACTTAATCGTTCGTTATGTTTAAACGTACGTGTACATTTAACGATGATTTGCAAAAGGAATTTCCGGAATTCAAGAAAGGCAAATTTGATGGTCAAATTATATGCACTACATGTGGAACGGAAATTTCTATAGCAACTAAAGGTGTTAGTAGCATAAAGGCTCACATTAATACTGTGAAGCATATGAGAAGAAGGAAATGGACAGCAGGTAATTCAACCATGGACAGATATATTATACGATCTGGTCCCGATAGTGTGCGCATGCGTGCACCCGAAGGTTCAATGACTTCTCATACAGTAAGCCATCACCTTTTACGTAATTCGCTAAATTGTACTAATGCATCTGATAAACTATTATTTTGGGGATATGATACGGCCAATAAGATGACATGCGATTACACTAAAGCTACAACAATTGCAAACAATGTGCTGGCTCCATTATCCATCACTGAAACTATAAATGATTTACAAGATGTCGCATTTGTAAGCGTGTCCACTGAAGCTATTAATCATGAAAGCAGAAAATTATTTCCAGTAATTGTTCAATATTTTGATTATCAGAAAAATGGTATAACCTCAAAGGTTCTCGAAATAGAAACTGCAGAAAATGAGACATCAGACACCATTCCCGAGCATATTATAAAACAATTAAATAAATTCAATATTTTAAATAAATGCATAGCATTTTCTGGAGATAATTGCAACACAAACTTTGGGGAAATAAAACGAACAGGCACCAACAACGTTTTCTGTGAATTAAAATCAAAATTGAAAAGAAATATTGTCGATGTTCGTTGTTCTCCATATATAATTAATAACGCTCTACAACATGGATGTGACACATTATCTGTCGACGTGGAATCTATTATACTGAAAATTCTCAACTTATTTTCTTTTATGAAACCCTGAACGAATTCTGTGCCAAAGTCGACACCCGATACAGACAGCCTCTTTACCACTCGAAAACTCGTTGGCTAAGTTTATTCCCAGCAATCGATCGAATTCTTCAACTTTATCAACCTTTGAAGAACTACTTTAAAAGTATTGAAAGACCACCCATAAAAATAAAAGAGTTTTTTACGAATGATCTGTCAGAAGCGTATTTATTTCTCGTTCTGTCTATGTACACCAAAATAGAAAAATTCGAAAGAAGGGAAAACTCTATTATAGAAACAAAAAAGATACTCTTGGAAATCAGAAAAAACCTAGAAGACAGATTGGCGAACAATTTCTTACCGATGAAAGTTAAGGATATTTTAAATAAATCAAGTATAAATGGTAAAAATGAATTTATGAAAAATTCAATATCATTCTATAAAGAAATGAAAGATTACATTGAAAACTGGATCCCACAGTTAGAGGAGTTTACTGCATTTGATTGGATAGATTTGTCGACAATAAATAGAGATGAGTGGAGCACTATTGAACGTTGCATTTCATTTTTACAAAAAAAGAACATTGCGATTGATGACATAAAATTGTTCGATGAATGGACAAAATTAAAGACATTCTGCCAAGAGCTAACTGAACAAGATAAACAATTAAATACAAATGAACTATGGTTAAAATTTTTTAAAACTCCGAATGCCGATACTTATTCTGAATTAATAAAAATAACGCAATATATCTTTAGCATACCTGCTCACAATGCCAATGTCGAAAGAACCCTTTCTTAAAGTACACCGCAATGGAAGAAAGAATGAAATTCGTTAGGATTGCATACAATTTCTTCATTAATAAAGATAAATTACAATTTATTTATATTGTCGCCACATTGACAGACACATATATAAGCCAAGCCCCCCCTTTTGGTGGGTGGTGGCTTGGTTATACTAGGAGTCATTACAGGTGCCTTAATTACAACCTTAGCACTCAGGAGTAGATCAAGTGACAAACCCTCAGATAAGAAATTAGAGGAAGCTACCACAGAAACTACTGTACCATTCGGGACTTCTACTCCTGCTAGGAGGAGCTCTGTTCTCGGCCTTACAGACACAACTTTCGCCACCACAGATATATCAAGACAGCTACTAAGAAAGCAGGATGGACAGAAGTCTCACAAGGCTACAAGCAGCCAAGGCTAATCACCCTGCAATCACTTCTGGCATAGATGACAAGATCTTGACCAAGGCTATTGGAACGTTAGGAGACAGCTATGATGCTGATCAGCTACAAAATGCTATTGATCGTGTCAGGGATGCTATGGGAGAAACAGCTTTGGCAGCCATGTCTGCTTCCTCGAAGGGACAACTGGTCCATATGTTACAGATGGGCAACTTGCATAGGCGTGATTGGAGGATTTTGTCACCAGCAGTTGAGATACCGATTGCCGACATCAGGTTCCAAGAGAAAATGGAACTAGTTGAGGCATGCAAATACCAAGGATTTGATCCTATGGTCCTACTACGGCAATTCATAGCAAAGTGGAGGCAATTCAGTGTGAGACCCCGTGAAGAGTTTCGTATAAAGTTGTCTAGAAACGGGCAAGAAGAGGAGTGGTCTTATAGTAACCAGGAGGAATTGGTTACTGATGTTCATTTCTTAGTAATAACTTTCCTTAATAGGGGTGCAGTCATTACCAAGATATTACAGAAGAGTCAGCGGTCCTTTGTGGAAGTCATGAGGATGCTATGCACTAAGTATGGTATAAGAGCTGAAAAAAGCATGGAGTCAGCGGTCCTTTGTGGAAGTCATGAGGATGCTATGCACTAAGTATGGTATAAGAGCTGAAGAAAGCAAAAAAAGCATGTATATATATATATACTTGCGGTGACTTTTACAAATTTCTCATCACCAAGAGAAATGTTTCAATGACCATTGGAAAGTTTGATAAAGGAGCTGTTTAATGCAAAAGTGGTGTAAGTTAGTCTTTGGTGTGAGACAGATGACATTGGACCTCTGAATTTTGAAGAAGTGAAGGATGAATAAGAACTTAAGGTTATCGTTTCCGTCGTGCTCGTTATTTTTCGATTAAAATTCATCAGAAATAAAAATTTGTTTCAATGTTGATGAGGGTTGGCAATATACAATGACATCTAGAGAGAAGCAACGGAGAAATTTTCACCGGCTTTTGTTTTATGCGCGGTCACCTGGTGGTTCGCACAGGCGCGAATGAATCTTGTGTCGAT
>NW_017100128.1:179542-183264 GCF_001263275.1 Habropoda laboriosa | reverse complement strand
AGAGATACACATACGGAACATAGTTGTACATACCCCATAAAGTATTAATTAATTAAATAAAGCAATATAAATTATAAGAAATGTAAACCACATTTTATACATTTGATTCATCTTTTTTTAATAATTTGTTTGGTATTTTTGTAAAGCAGTATAATGTCTACCTCAGCAAACAGATCTCTTTTTTATTACATCTAATAGTTACCTTCCAGGTTTGGTGTGTAAAATGGCGTAAGTCTGAAGAATACTGAATGAAATGATTATACATACATACAGTGACCGAAAAAAGTATTCATACACCCTATAAAATGGAATAACTTTTTTTAAATTGAGACAAATGACTTGAGTTTTTTGTTTGAGAAGTTAGAAAAATTAGTTTACTAGATGATGTGTAAAAATTTTTTTGAAAAAACTGCAATTAGTCGGAATCGCGAAGAAAATTGCGAAGGTCGTTTTTACAACTTTTTTATCTGAGCTCGTAATGAAAATTTAAAAAATACGTTTTGTAGATCTATGTCAATTATACACACGCTGAAAATTTCATCGAAATCGGTGGATGGAGAAACAGGCGACAGGCATCGAAAGATGTAAGAATCTGCAGATTTATTACAGTTTTACGCCGAAAGTCGTGAAATAGTGCGATTTTCACAATCTTTAACTGTTTGTAGCTCATAGCAACATTAACCGATTTCGATAAAAATTTTCAGTGTGTGTATAATTGACATAGATCTACAAAACGTATTTTTTCAATTTTCATTACGAGTTCAAATAAAAAAGTTGTAAAAACAGCCTTCGCTATTTTCTTCACGATTCCGACTAATTGCAGTTTTTTCAAAAATTTTTTCACGCGTCATCTAGTAAACTAATCTTTCTAACTTTTCAAACAAACTCAAGTCGTTTGGCCCAATTTTAAAAAAGTTATTCCATTTTATAGGGTGTATGAATACTTTTTTCAGTCACTGTAGGGGAAGTCTGTGTAACCCCGGACAGTTAAACATTTCGATTATTCAACTGCATAAAGGAACAAATGACACATTGCCATGCGTCCTTCCTAGGGTCGAACACATTTTTCAGTTAGTTGTAGATCGATTAGCAAGGGATGATAATATTACATTTAATTTTGTTACGATTAAAAGCGGTATTCCTGTTCCAATCAAATTTTATCAAACCTTATTCTGAACTAAATGTAAGTACATCTTCCTTTATGTTTTATTGACTTATATTTGGACAATTAAATGTAGTTTAAAATCCTTGAACTTTTTTTAGTTTTTCTTTTGGTTTTGCAAAAATGGTTAATAAAAATATTGGATCACGATCTGATAACCCTGGACACTTTTATCTATTGCAAATTTGAAAATCGTACATTTTCGCATTATGATAGTTTGTCCGCTTATATCTTTCCAAGATTTTGTATAATATAAATACTTTTATTTTAGAAACAGGTAAAAATACCAAAATTTAAAGGATGAATAGGCAATAAAGTTAAATGGGATGAAAATAACGTGAAAGACGCAGTTGTTTATGTTATGAACGCTGAATTATCAATAAGATTAGCTACTGAAAACGATAACGTGCCATGTAATTCTCTATAAGATAAAAAGCAGTCAAGAAATAATTCTTAAGCTGAAAGTACGTCGCTTTGACTCAACTTTTAATGAGGTATTTTCATGGCAACTTTATAATCACGTGAAACAATTCGACAATTGCCTAGTGCCATTGACTAGAATAGAGTTTTTAAAACTAGCGTTTGATTTGGCAGAACGTCTTAATATTCCTCATAGATTCAACAAAGAAGAAAGAATAGCATCAAGGCACTAGTTTGTAAAGTAACTTTCGAGAAAGACTCATAATGATAAATATATAATACTTAAATAACATAACAATGAATGATATAATAATATTTGCAACATTTATAAGAATATTTAACAGAAAAGTGAATAAAATAAATAAAAAGATTTCTGTCCGGGGCTACCCTTCATTTTTTGAATCCTTAAAACTAACGGCCAAAATTCACTGATTTTTTTCTTAAAGTTATATAAGAGATATACTCAAATTTTAGAATTATAGTAAAAGAAGGTCTAAAATTCATTTTTTGGAAGCTTAGTTTAACTAATACCTTTTGTCACTATATTTTTTTGCTATTTCATTTAAATGTCCACTTTTCCTCTACTCATAGCAGAAAGAATTCTCTTCCACATGATACAGTTAGTTTTGACTAAATTATTATCCATAAAAAGATATAATGGAGCGAAGTTACATAATTTCGGAAAAAAGTGCAATCGTTGTAAGACATGCATTTTTCCCTATATTCCGAGCTCTCTCAAACAATTCTAGGTAATCTACGGCAACTCACCTTTATGCCAAAATTTAGTCTTTATATTCAAGAATGTATGACTTAAATTTCATTGGTTTTTCACTAAATTGAAAATTTAACTTTTGGCCACGTTTTGATTGTTTCGGATCACTGTGCGACAAGTTTTCGAGGATATTCATACTGTTTGCCCGAATCGCACTATTATCAATGACTCTCTTTAACATTCGGCATCTTACCTGTGCTCCACATATACACATACAACTCGTTTGTGTTGATCTGCTGATCATATCGCACCGATCGTACAATATGTTCATCGGTAATATCACTCCCAGCGATTGGTCTGGCCTCGTTTAATACAAATCAGCATCCCGAAACAATTTACAAAATGAAACATACTTACGGAATTGCTGTCTTAAAACCTCCTTTGTATCATCCCAGGTCGTAATGATTTGTGGCCGATTGTCATACCACTGACGAGCATGCCCCCTCAGACGGCTAGCGATCCATCGCATGATACCGGACAGCCAACTCATCCATATGCACGATCTATTGGTCCACGGTCACTTCATGTCTCGACGGGTCGAAAATCGGAATTAACTGCTCGTCTCTCAGACGGCTAGCGATCCATCGCATGATACCGGACAGCCAACTCATCCATATGCACGATCTATTAGTCCACGGTCACTTCATGTCTCGACGGGTCGAAAATCGGAATTAACTGCTCGTCTCAACGCAGGTCGTCGACGTTCGAGGTCGCGATTTAGAACGACTCAATTCCTCCACGAGTCGCTCCAACTGCCTAATGCGATCAGCATTTTGCCTTGACCGATTGTCATTGGAACTTCGCGATCCTCACTTGCGTTTTCTATTGGTACGGTGTTCGCCCATGTTGTCACCCTTTCACTAGAGGTGTGTGAGAACTTGAGATATCCGGAACCCGATGCTCGGGACGGGTCGAGTTCAAGGAATTCCGAAATTGTCGGGATTCTCGAGAATGTCGAGGATTCCCGAAAGTGCCGGGATTCTCGAAAATATCGAGATTCCCGAAAATTCCGAGAACCCGTTTGGCGTTTCGTGACTTGCTTTAATGAACACAACCGCGGTTTCAATTTTTCGATTTTATAGGTGTTTTCGAAAACTGCATTACGAAATTTATTTACTTACTTATTTTTACTTATTTAATTCCGACACTTTCGAGAGTCCCGTCTCTCCCCGGAATCCCGACACTGTCGGGAATCTCGAAATTTTCTGAAACCCGTCCCGATCCCGGAAAAAATTTCCCTTCCGATTCTTTCGGGTTCTCGCACACCTCTAGAAACCTCACTGGAACCCGAGAAAAATTCTCAACCCGATATTTTTGGGTTCTCTCACACCTCTAGAAACCCCACCCGATCCCGAGAAAAATTCTCAA
>NW_017100128.1:173653-178462 GCF_001263275.1 Habropoda laboriosa | reverse complement strand
TTAGTAAACATATATAATAAAATGATTGTGATGTACAAAAATCAGGGTTTTTATTCAAATTAATTAATGTAGGTACATACAATTCAAATATTTCATTATTAAAATATACAATTTTTTCATTGAGATTATTGATAACGATTTACAGAAAAGATATTCAAATTTACAATCTTACTTTAGTAACATTCAGCGTACTGAGAATCACATGAACTTGTCAGTCTTAATTATTACTAAATTTTTAAAATACCATTAAATTTGCAGCAGTCTTAGATTTTTCCTTTTCAAATATTTTACATGTCCTTTCATTGTCATTACACGAGCAATCAATCTGTTTCGAGCTTGCTGTAAAGTTTTAATTTTCCTTTGCTGGTTTGCAATGGTCCATTTTGCTAACTATAAACCCCTTTCGCTTTCTTAGATATATTAAGATGTGGTGTTCTAATGTCATCTGTAGTGAAGATTACGCACAGCTTTAACAGGTGTTTAAAATCACTGAATACTTTCACAACTCTGCAGTGTAGAAAGGTAATTTACTGTTACATAAGTTTCTATAGGTGTCATCAATTTATTTTAATCAAAGACATACAAATACAATAATTTTTACCTTTCAGTAATACAGTGGGAACTTCATCGACAAATACAAACTTAAAGTTTTCCTTGTCTGCAGTTCTATTATTGAAATTAGCATTATCGATATCTACATTGTTCGAAGTTATGTCATCAACAGTTCCATTACAGACTGTTTTATCAGTGATCATTCCATGGTCAATACTTCCATCGCACAAGTTGACATTGTCAATATTTACATTGCCGAAATTTATGTCATCTGCAATACCACTTCTGACAGTTGTGCTCTTCAGTTTTCTCAAACAATCTTTACAATCTTCGATTAAATTCCAACATTTATGCAACTCTTCTTACTGATAGATAGTACAACATTGGGCTTAACAAACGTAATTTTACCGTAATGAATTATATCATCTTTTAATAACAGTGTTCAAACCTTATTCATCAATGCCACAAAAAGCTATTCACTTCTTACGAGGTTCCTCGTTTATCGGAAATCTATTGAGAACGAATGAAGTTAATATTACATTTGCAAATATGAGTAAATATCGTACAAAAAATTAACCTAAAATTTATCATATAATTAATTGTGTACACATAATAATTTAATTAATTTAATGTATTAAATATTACACATATTTACTTGCGAATAATAGGAATCCGATTTATCTTGGTTATTGCATAACAGGCAATATCTGTCTGGCATTTTTTAAATTGAGTTATAACCGTTTCTCAAATAAATTTGTTTACTTACGTTCAATGATATCTAATCATCAATGTAATTCATATCAAACTGAGGTAAAGTATACAATCCCTTCTTCAATGGTAACGGTGACAATGACGAATCACCGTCGACGATATTAAGGCGCGGACGATTAGGCCAATACATATAGGCAGTGTGCCTTCTAGATGTATATGTTCTAAGGTGTTATGTACATGTGACTCCCTGTAATGTGAATTCTAAACGCGCCGAATATAAATTATACAGCGGTGTAACCGAAGCTAAACGAACAAAGTAACTTGATAACATACATACATCGTAAACTGTCATTCTTTACTATTTGCAACTGTTCCTTTAAGTAAATGTTTATCCTCGTTGCTACGCCTAGAAACATTGCTGAGATGCAAAACACTCACTGTAATAGAAACATGTGTAGGGTTTTCGGTTTGCGCATGCGTTTCATTTGCGTGCGTTTTTTAAAAGTTTGAATTTAGTAGTTTGTTAGTTCTTTTGGGTATAAGCTTTTGTTCGTCTCTATGTAAATTATTATTATTGATTTATTGTATAATGTAGAAACAGAAATATAAAAACCTTTGATTTATTTCGTCTTAAGATTAATTACAATTATTGCCTGGAAAGGATGCCCCACATATTAATAAACAAATGCGGGATACCAATTAAATTTATCCTTAATTAATTTTATATAGAATCTTTAATCTAATTGGAGATTATTATTTAACAAAAACATGTTAACATTGAATAATGAATATCGACGACGCTTGAATAATTATTCGTTTTTCTCGGAATGAGAACTCCCTAATCGATAATAAAAAAATTAATCTTTTATTTAGACGTCGTGAATGATTCTTAATATAACGCATTCCTTCCTTAGAACCAACATGGTCCAACAGTAGAATAATTTAGGAATGAGACAAGCTGTATCGTTCCATCTTAGAACTCGCCAGTAAACCGGATGCTCATTATACGTTTTAATATGCGTCCCAATATCTAGGTGCATCTATTCTAAAATCTATTCCATATGGACTTTCCTGAAGTACTCTAATGAATCTTTTAACATCACGCCCCATGCGATTCACGTTAACTACCGCCCGGGCACGTCGGCACGTAACAGTCATGTTGAATATCTGTAGTCTTGTTAAGAAAGAATACTTGTAAACACATCGGTACATAATATTTGAAATATTTCATTCATGTCTGACCCTGTATGACCCTAACGGTCATTGTATATCACAAAAATGAATTCGTCTTGATACACGCTTTCATATGACATAAAAAGATATGCAGCATTCCATTTAAAAAATTGAAGGTCACCTTCTTTTCTTGAAAAATATGGCAAACATAAAAAATTCATATAACTATTGTGTTGGACATAGAAAACTGCAAAACTTTTTACTTTTTCATTTTTTTCTAGTAGGTATTTACCATTTACAAGAAAAATGCTGGTTAGTAATAATGTGAACACCCTGTATAAGTTCTGTCTATTAAAGAACACTTAGTCAGCTTTGATATGAAAGCCTTTTCATCAGTATTCACATAGATGAAATCCTGGATATCATCAAGGGAAAA
Organism: Habropoda laboriosa; assembly: GCF_001263275.1. NCBI lineage: Eukaryota > Metazoa > Arthropoda > Insecta > Hymenoptera > Apidae > Habropoda > Habropoda laboriosa. Next base: position 175,590 of record NW_017100128.1, on the reverse strand, counting down.
ATGGCAAACAGTCTGTTACCCTTATAGAACACTGTTTAAAATCCACATATTTTCTTTTCCAAGGTACATACTACGAACAAGTGTCTGGTGCAGCCATGGGTTCACCCATATCACCAGTTATTGTGGACATTATACATGCAACAGCTAGAACGTATCATGAAAAAAGCCACATTCAAACCATCAAAGTGATATAGATATATGGATGACACTTTTGTAGTATGGAGTTATGGTATAATACCTTACTAGATTTCCTCCAATATATTAATTCATTGAAGCCCTCAATTCAGTTCACCACGGAGATACTTCCATTTCTTGATGTCTTAGTAATAAGAAAACCAGATGGCACATTAGGGCATAAGGTATACAGAAAACCTATTGCATACCACCTCATACCATCACCCATCACAAAAGAACATATCACCAAGATCTTAATACAGAATGGTTTAAACAAACACTGCATTACTAAGATGATCAGAAAATCACAACAAAACAACAGAACACAAAAACCAATGAATAATACTCACACAGTCTTCCTCCCATATATCAAAGACATCATTGAAAAAATAGGCAAAACTCTTAGAAAACACAAAATAGGTACTGTATTCAGCACAGAAAGCAAAATTAAACAAGTACTCACCTCCTCAAAAGATCCAATATCAACATTAGAATCATCAGGGGTCTACAAAGTACTTTGCTCATGTGAAGCAATGTACATTGGCGAAACCAGGAGAAGTAAGAGCACTAGGCTTAAGGAACACGAAAGGTGCATCAAACTAGGATACGTACAATTGACCATAGTGGAGCACCATAAAGCTGCAGGGCATAATATAAAATGGGAAAAAGCCAAAGTTATTGCAAAGACCACAGGGTACTTCTCAAGAAAGGATGGAGTAGCCTTAGAAATAAGGAAACACCTAAATAATATCAACAGAGATATGGAATACCAACTGTACCATATATAGAACATGCTCTTCCTAATTTTGTAATTGTTCAGCACTGACCTATTAAAAAACACTGGATTGGTAATCAATGATCTGGAACATGAACACAGCATTTTTTTAAGATGAAATCCAAATGACACAGAACATTATCAGTGTGTCTCAAAACCTTGATGAAGCTAACTGCAATGTTGGCAAAACGTCAGAATTCAACATTTCTGTAATCAGGAAGCCTTGACTAACAATTCAAGCAATCCAAGCTGTGAAAGCTTCAAAAGAATGATTAAGATGTTTCAAAATTATTATTAAATCTCAAAAATGTTTAAGTTTTTTTACACAGCATCAACATTTGAAATAAATAAACATGATGACGAATATAGGAATGTATACAAGAAATATTAGATAAATGCAAAAGTTTGTTTATTTTTTTAATCAAATTCTTTATTGAAAACAAAAGTACATATATTCCATTCTTTCTTAATCTAAATTCGTCTGCTAACTATCTTTGACTCTTTATTACTCTTTTGGTAAAATTTGAATGTTTTAATCAAAAATTGACTTATTCTTTAAAGGTATAAAGTATTCAACTTAATTCTGGACTTCTTTTGCACTTCTAAAATGTTTACTTAATAAGCATTAATCAAAACAAAGTCAAAAAGAATAGTGTTTTGATTAGAAGTTGACTAAATTACAACTTTCTGCTTCAAATGAAAAAAATATTTCCTGCATCGTTGTTATTAGTCCCATTAAATTCAAGAAAAAATCTTGTCTCTATGGTTGCTGTGTTTATAAAACATTTTCAATTGTTATTTTCAATCAAAAAAAAGAAATTTCACTACTGATGACTAGTATTCTAAACACAGGTTAAACAACAATACACAAACAGGTAAATTAAAGAAAGATAATTATGTATTTTTAACACAACCAAATAGGAATTGAAAGCATTTCAGCACCCACTGAATATGAACCATAAAAAACTAAATATATACTGATGCAACA
>NW_017100128.1:171446-173588 GCF_001263275.1 Habropoda laboriosa | reverse complement strand
TTTATATTTTAATATTTTTAATACTTTCATTATATTATGACTTTAGTAAACGTGTGCTTACAGTTAAAACAGTTTCTGAATAGTAGTACTATTTTAGTATAAAACTGTTATTAGAATATCAATGAATGCTTAACCTTCCATTGAATACAGGTGTCTATAGATGCAACGTGACACTTAATAGTAAACTTATTATTATAACTCAAATATATTATTAAAACTTTTTTCTTATTTTTATTTTATTTGTTCATAAGTAAACCGACATGAATATAACAGTAATATTAATCAAATAGAGCAATAAAATAATGTATTTGTCAACATTTGCTTTACGACATATTAAATAATAATATTTATATGCAACATTTGTAATATTTTCATTTAAGTGATATTGCGCAATATACTAAAAATTACTAATTATTGTTAATAAACAAAGAAAACAATTTTATTCAACATTATCCGTCTTACAATATACACTTATGTACATTATTATTACGCGTAAATTTAAAGTTTTACATTTCTAAACTCATCAGCTTAAAATAGTATAATTTTCATTTCAGCAGTTTATTATTTAACGGAAAACAATTTAAAATTTTATTGAAACACAATTAAACGTAATGACGTAGTTACTATCCATTAATGTTATTTCTGACGTTTATTCAAACAGTTCTCTTTTGGGAAATATCTTTTTCATATGTGAGTGTTTAATAGATACAACATAATATGAAAAATATTATCAATCACGAATATAAGTAATCTATAAAATAATGATGAAAATATATTAAAGTATAAAGGGATTCGTAAAAATTTGATTTCAAAAAAGGCATATTATATAAACCAATTATTCAACTTTCTTAGGTTAATATCAATATATAAAACTTAATAAGTATCGAATAAATTATTTTCACAATAATTTCATAAGTAATATTTTATTTTGCTTTAATGCTTTAATACTTATTTTACATTTTTTGTATACAAATTTTCATATACTTTATATACAGCATATGTTTAGAAAAGTAATTTCATATGTGTAAGGTGTTTAAAACATATATTGTGTAAATTCAAATGTATAATATTATTTTCGAATTTTCCCACCTTTATGTTTTTAAGTACATTTTATTTTGCTGCATGTTACATAAACATGTGACGTTATATAATGTATATATATAAATGACTATTTCAAAATTTCATTTAATTTTGTTATACGTTACTCTCGTATTATTAATGTACAAAATTAAATTTTTTTTTTATAAAATATATAGTTTATACATTTCCTAATGTCTCCTTGAATTATTTTTGTTATATTCACAAATGCACTAAAATTTTTTACATTATTCACTATTCTTTTACACGGTAATTTCTTTATTGAAGTAATAATTTCACTTAACGAATGAAATTTATTCAAAGTAGACAGTAAGATATATTAGTGCTGTTATACTTTTTAATTAACAAAAATTAAGATTGTTTTACTATTTTACTGTAAAATTAGATGTTCTCGTCAAAACTTTCGACACTCAAATTTATATGTATATTTATTATGTATATGTCTATTTGATTTGCGCAACTTTTAGTTTTTCTCCCTAGATGTCCTTTCATTCGACTCAGGCATATAAACCAGTTAAGTCGTTTTACCGGTCTATGTTTGAGCAGTCGCGCGGCGATTTACAAGCTGCACGTGCGCGCGCATTTTGTTCAATTGCTCGAAAATTTACGAATTTTTCGTATTCGAAGATGCAGCGTTCCGTCCAACAAGCAAATGGGGACGGCGTTCTCGCTTCACCGAAAAAGAAACAACGTGTGTCAAGTGCTACAGCCAAAGTTACTGTCGTTCTTGGTGCGCAATGGGGTGACGAGGGTAAAGGCAAGGTCGTTGATATGCTTGCTATGGATGCTGACGTCGTCTGCAGGTGTCAGGTGAGTTCGCCATTTTTTCTTCTCATCTGCCTTCCCTCAACAGGAAGTTACGTCTCTCTGTTTATATTTCCTTTAACATTTACTTTCACTCCAAAGTTTCTTATTTTGTGGTACTATTTTCATTACTTTGAAAATGTTGATATATTTTTATTTTTCGTTACGTTATTTTGAATTATGAAAATCGTTTTCCTTTTCCTCTCTCTTTTCTTCCTCCTTCACTCTGTCATGTCTATG
>NW_017100128.1:170280-171420 GCF_001263275.1 Habropoda laboriosa | reverse complement strand
ATAATGTATTATAAATTTTGATATTTATTATTTTATTAATGATTTTTGTTATTTTTATCTGAATTTTGTATTACATTATAATTTTTTTGTACATGACAGAATGTGTATTTCTTTTATAACTACAAAAACTGTCATTTCCTCTTCTTTTAGTTTACTTATGTATTTATTTACCAATGCACATGTAATCATTTAAAAATACTTTTTCTCGAAATTGTTTCATAATTTCCTTTAAAAGCTTATTATGTGGTGTTATTTTAAACACTACCATACTAAGTACTTCTTCCTAATAAGCAAACACTTTTGTAAAGTATAAGTATGTATGAAAATCAATATACATTAAAAGTGAATAATATAATATATATAAGGTCATTATTGAGGATGTTCATTGTTATACTATTATGTAACAACTGTTGCAACTGACAATAAAATTTCTTGTATATTGTGATATATTGTTGAAGCAGTATTTCTTTTTCATTTTAAAATTTGTACACAGATGCAAATATAAATATAAACTTGATGTGAATGTAGTTATTTAATGTTTTTTTCTAAATATAAATTTATATGTTTCATATAACGCATATACAATGTCATATTTTAAAAGTACTAAAGTTTCATAAGATTTAAGGATAAATATAGTTTCTCATCATTTTAATTACTTATTTTATTTATCCTCATTTAATTAAATATAAATGTAAAGAAAGAAAAATAAGCTTTGCAACATAATGGATTCTTCTTTTATACACTTGTTTCATTTAACACTTTATTTAGTGCCAATCGTAACTTTACATAAATTGTGTATAGTAATAATAATGTTAGAGTAAAAAACTGTTTTTATTAATTTTAAAAGTTTTCAAAATTGTTTGAATTTAATAACCATATACATTGTTATAAGACTTGGAGTATAATAAGTTTTACTATTTTCTAGTATTGAAGTTTTTATGTTACGTGTTAGGTATTAAATGTTATGCTTACTTTGAAGTGAAAGATAGTTTATTAGTAGAACAAAGCTTTATTAAACATTTTCTAATAGAACGCACAAGTTTATTTCATTAAAATGTAATTGCATTTTTAGATGTATTAGGTATATTGCTTTAATTTGAAAGGAATAAAAATAAGATTATTTTTATTATATTTTCTATT
>NW_017100128.1:157964-170134 GCF_001263275.1 Habropoda laboriosa | reverse complement strand
AGGTATATTGCAGTACCATACTAAATTATTTGAAAATTTTTGCATTGTATATAGATGAGGTAATATATACATATAATAGAATTTTGTAAGGAGGACAAAATTAGACATTTATTTTATTTTGGGTATGTAATTGCACATTATTGGACTAATGAATTGACAAGAGAATTTTTATTTTGGTTCCCTATTTGGTTGCAGAAATAGCAGTTGTCTTCTTATACTTTATGTATAGACTATTCCTTATAGACTATCTTTATAGATTATACTTTATCTATATACTAAATCTATAGACTGAACTAACACATTTGATCTATATACTGATTTATTTTTTGTTCTTTGATTTTGTAATAGGCAGATAATCTTGATAACATGTGTTAAAACGTTATCACATTAAAATTGCACTTTTTTGTATTTAATAGAACGCAATATGATTTTTGATCAGTTACTTGATTATAATTTTTGATTGATTGATAATTTAAATTACTTGAATTCACTTGACACTTAGTAGAAAATTTTGTGAACAATTACCATTAATTACCATTAGGTGAACAATAAAATAACTTTGTGTGCATTAATTTGGCTGTGAAGTGAGCAAAATAATTCTCCCAACTGCTATTTTTATTTATGTTTTTCAAAGTCTTCCTAATTGGCATTCAATCAATTTTACTAACTCATCATATCAATACATTGCTATGTAGTATTAACTGTTACTTCATTTTGTAATGTTATTATTTATAATGACATCACTTCATCAATGTTTTATCATTCATGTGTATTATGCCAGCAATTTCTTTGGCATTTAAATAACATCAGCAGTAATTTAAGTAATTTCTTTGGCATTTGAATAACATCAACAATATGTCAGTAGCTATTTTAAATGTTTGTTCAATTAGGAGTTTACAAAAGTACTGGTAACTACTTATCTACTTATCTATTAATCTTATTGCCTTTATCTTATAAATGAGTTTTACAAATAGAAATTGAATGTTATATAAAATCTTTATTATGTCTTTCCTCTTAGCTGTACAAAATGTAATACAATTTTTTTTCATGAATATTACATTTACTTTTAAAAGGACCACTGAAATCTGTGAAAAATTTGCATTTAAGGTACTATACAGCAGTAGTACTTGTACCTCATGTACAAGATGTCTCTAAATTATATAACATTACAAAAAAATTTCTCATTAGACTCAGTATTATCGAACTTTTAAGAAAAATAATATACAGGATGAACCATGAAACGTGATCAGTCCGATCGAAAAGTTTTTGTCTGGTATAACATGGTTCAAAGAGAGCTTTGAGATAATTATACTAAATTTCTTATCAACTAGTTTTTTTCGGAGTTTTCAAAGTCACCTTCAGTTTTTACAGATAAACCTATAAGTTTTTTTACACCTATCTTTCAGCGGATATTGAGACGAATTCGACAAGTATCATAACAAATGTATAAAAAAAATTATAGGTTTATCGCTGGACCTTCGCTGACCTTGAAGAACTTGGTGTTATAGGCCGTTGAATTGGTCTTCAAAATGTCTATCATATACAAATAAATAAAATATAGCATTCCGTTTAAAGAAACAAAGTTGGTATTCTTATCTCATTAACCCTTTACAACGAAATAAAGCTATTGCTATTATACATTGGCCTCCATAAAACTATGCAACTTTTGTAGGAAACATTTTTACGAAACTTTAATTGCAACAGAAATATTTCAAGTGATAAAGTTAGGTGATATACTGTATACACGCTCGCGCGCGATAGAGTGAGAAAGACTGCATTGTCAAACTCTGCAGAGTAGCAGTATGTTTAGGAGATTTAGGAGTATGTTCTACTCACCTTAAGAATGAAGAAATATCATATGAGGTTAGGAAATTTTTCTTTCCTGGGATATAAATACTTTTTCTTTACGTTGAGGTTTATCAAGGATGTCTGTGGAGTATACAGTAAATTCTCCACAAGGGTCAGTCCGCAAGGAAGCTAAACCTGACACTTGTAGAGTCAGGGACTACGTTTTCGAGCCTCGCGCCCGCCTTTGTAGTTTGCCGAACGTAGACAAGGACAGCGAATAAAAGATAAGGATGAAATGTGAGTCGAGGCAACCAAGCGATTTAAATACCAACTTTTTTAATTTTACGTTTTTTTATCCCGAAATTTTTCTTAACATATTGATGAGATTTTTCTGATGAAAATGACATCAAACACGACATAATCTGAACAACATTTACTTATTAACACGTTCAATGTCACGCCAGATATTTCACTGTATTGAGATAAAACAGACGCCTTGTATTACATTACATAGAGTTGGCCCCTACCGTTTGACTGCCAGTTGGAGAATTGGCCTGCCGTTTGACTGACATTTGTAGAATCGGCCCTACATTTGACTGTCACTTGTGGAATCAGCCCTACATTTGACTGACACTTGTAGAATCAGCCCTACATTTGACTGACACTTGTAGAATTATATTTTTCTATTATGAATTGTCGAGCCGTGAAATCTCGTAAAAGAAACCGAGTGGTGTAGCGCTTGACTGACAGCGAACGAGATAACATAGGCGCAGCAATACGCAGACCTAGGCGTAGGACCATCTATACTGACACTTGTAGAATCCAAACTGTCTGACACTTGTGGAGAATTTACTGTACATAGAATTCCAAGTACAGTTATCATTTTCCTTCTATTAGAAGAATCAATGTATATTTAAAGTCTCTGAAGTTTTCTTCTATTTGAGATATTTAAAGACTTGCATTTGTGGTACTCCTATTTTTACTGTGCAAATTGTATAGAACTTAGTAGACAAAACATGAAGTACTCTATTTAGAAATTTTTTAACGTGTTCGACAGTCTACAAGATTTCTACACTAACCCGTTTCGATCATCTTTGTTCATTCGTAAAATGTGTAGAATGTGTTTCTCACGTTTTTCTACTTATTTTTGTTGACGCTACCGTAGCGGAAAGGTTAATGTTATAAAATCAAATTAAATGTAAGAGTAAATTGTGCTAAAGCAAGGTACACAAAGTTATTGTAAATCTTTGCATAATGTTGATGCTTTTTTTTTTTATTTTGTTCTAAAAATTTTCAAATTCTATGTGCTTTAACTCTGTAAAATTGTATAGTCTTTTTTGTCATATTATAGATTTCAAAGTAAGGTAAAAATTTGTATGTTCAACTCTAAATCAAGTACATGATCAAATTTTTTCTGTTTGGGAACCTATATACGCTTGTGTGTTATTTTTGAAATAGTATTTGCGTATTTATAGTCGATATGTTCAGTGAAATTCGAGTGTTTGTAATGGCATCGGTAAAGCAATTGTAAACCATTTGATGTTTGTCTTGAAAAATTTAATCACGTTTTTTGCATCAAGGTCATTTTGATGAAATTATTTAGTTAGACAAAGTATCAATAAAATATAAAAATGTGGAGTTAAATACAATACAAGTACAATAGAAGAAAAGTAAAGTCAGAAATTTTGTAGGAAATATTATATTCTTTATAATGATTAGAATAAAATATTACCGTTTTATGTTATTAAATTAATAAACATTATTATGTTACATCGTACTTCTTTCTTTTATCAGCCGCACATTTGCCAAATCGGTTAATGCCACAAAACAAAAAGTAGAGAAAATTGATGAAACTATTATGCACATAGTTTTTTAAAATTCTTTTTCAAACATGAATTCAAATAAACATTGTACAGGGTGGCCACTGAAAGACTGAATGATATAAATCAAAAATAACTTTTACAGACACGTTTTTAAAATTTTTTATTATTTTATTTAGAAATATAATTAATGGATTTTTTTCAGTAATATGTGTGAAAAACATCCCTCAAATGACCACCATTTTCCTGCTCACAAATACAGGCTCTTTCCACAGCATTTTCCATGACCGTAAACGTCGGATTTCGGCTCGAACGTTCTCCTTAAGTTCTTGAATTGTTCGAGGTTTATTTACCTAAACCCGTTCTTTCAAGTAGCCCCCAAGAAAGACGTCTGGTGCCGTCAAATCAGGTGAACGCGGGGGCTAAACAAATTCAGCATTTTTTTTTTTTGCGATATTTTCTCTGAGTTTGAATAATTGATCTTCCACTGGAATAGAAAAACTCAATGAGTTTTACTCGTTGCTGGACATCATACGTAGCCATTTTAACCTCCAAGGGATGCTCTATAACCTACAAAAATAGAAAATAAAAAAGATTGAAAATGAACAAGTTATGACTTTTCCAAATCCTTCAGTCTTTCAGTGGCCACCCTATAGAATATATTACTACAGACGTAGTTTTTATCTAACGACATATAAAATGCATAATATAGTATATCCTTGGAATAATCTTCACTACAATTACAATTTTCGTATAAATAAGGGAGTTAATCGATTTAGCAAGTGAAAATAAAAAAAAAATTATGAATACCATCGAATTCAATCTTGAAGAAAAACTTTTATTACAGTTTGGAAGTGACGTGGTGTAAATGATTACTCGCCAAGTGGGTAACAAAAATATATTTATTTATTTAACCGATAACGTACTATGTGAAAAAGCCTCGTGCCTTTTTCGGGGCTCCCTTAAGTAGCCCCTTTTCCCTGGGAAAGTCCCAGGAAGTGGGGGCGCGGGCCTGCATTGCCGAGGCGATACTCTTGTCCTCGAGGACGAAGAAACACGGAGATGTTTGAAAAAACATCTCTCGATTCTTCGCCTCGAGGGCCAAGAGTCGCCAGGCCTAAGTGCGTGGCCCCCCGTGGCGGTCGCCACAACAGAAAATTATTATTATTATTAGTGTGATTAGATTTGAATATTAATACCGGAATCATCTACATAAATAATGTCGTCTTTGTCAATCGTATTCAAGGTCCCTTCATCACGATTTGTTCTTAAATCAGGAACTTTACTATAAAAAAACGTTCGAACAATGTTTCCTTTTAGCTGGAGCAGTTTTTTAAATATCAACGTTTATATAATCAGGGAAATAGCGAAACATGCATGGATAAGTACGAATTATGCTATGGTTACGTCGAAACAAATGAGTGGAACGTCTCAGCGTTGACCGCAAACGGTTAAAATTGTATTTTGTTTTTAAATGTTACTTTTTTTAAGACAGAATATGATAACTAGTTTACTTATTGTCTAATATATACCGTTGCATTAAAAAATTCCTTAGCTAAATTCTTATAAGCGTTTGAATTACATTGTTACGACGATTTACTTTAACGCATGGAGTTAATTACATTGGCTTCTGATATAAATTTGTTATTATTCAACGGCCATAACAATTTTTGTCATTTTGTGGTGTTAAGCCTAATTACTAAGGAAATTTACTTTAAATATAAGAAGATAAGCATCAATCAAGTGCTTTGGTATTAAAATTTCAAAAAAATTCAACAAGTGGAGTTATTAACCACGTTGGACTGTGAACGGCTCATATGGTAACTGAATGATAGTCCTATCTGTCGTCAGTTTGGAATAGGTAGAAGAATAAATATTGTTTTATTGTTTAATTGTCTGACATCGTAAATTGAGCTAGTTGAATGTTTTAAACGACTCTTGCTTAATCATATTTTAAGATGTTTTAATAATTTGGGTGAAAAACCTTGTGTACCGTTTGCAGTGTTGCGAACTTTATCAGCGGTGGTAATTATTAGCACCCAACCGATAATTTCGGGTACAGATCATCTCGTAACTAACTGAAATATTACAAAACTTCGTATCGTTTTTCAAACGGTTGCATTCTGTGCAAATAACGTCTTTGCTATGAGGATTTCAACTTTTTGAGAAAATTGAAATTACAATTTTCACTGCATGTGCATTCTTCACTTTGGTTCATAGTTTCTATTTACAAATATAATTGTATAATAAATAAAATTACACTTGCAGAATACTCTTGATACATATTATTTAAGTAAATAGAATTTTTTTTAATTGTTTCAAAAGCTTTATACTTAAATCATTTTTCTTCATTTAACAGTTTCTGAGATATTAAGGCAAATATATTTTTCACTTTTCACTTTGAAGAATATTTCAAGTATAGACGGTTATCGCAAAAAAAAACTTTATATCAGATATTCCTTGGAAAACTATAAAAAATTTCCATCGGAACGGGCAATTGTTACTTAAGTGATGTCAATCATCCTGATGTCAATGATGTGAATAATGTGTTTGAATAATCCGCGAGAGCTTATCTTCGTAGAAGGTGCTCGGTTTGTATTTATAATGAATGCTCTGTATCTTGTGGATATTTCTTGTTGTTCTTGATTTCACACATTCTGTCGATTAAATTGACTCATATCAGTTTATAGTTCAGTGTTCAGTCCTCTTACTTGAAGTACTTAATAATTTTCTATTTGCTGTGTGTTGGAAGTTAAAAGTGCGTGATTAAGTAAATAACAATGAATAATTATTTTATTATATGCATTTAATGTGTGACATTCTATGAAGACAATCTCTCGCGGATTATTGAAACGCAAAAGTGGCTATAATTTTGAAACACGTTCATATAAACTTTTCGTTCCACTTCAGTCCACTTCTGGAGTGGATCACACATATTATGAAACACCCTATACTCGGAGAAATGTACACGTACTCTTCTTCTTATACTTCTTCTAGTAAAATTATTGTATTGTTATTGCCAAATTCTTCTGATCTTTTAAAAAAGATATTAGCAAACATTTGCTCCTATATGTTAACGGTATACTTTTGTTTTTTAATTTTTTACCGTTCTTGAACCGAATACCTGTACTCTTGGTTGTATTTTTATTAAAGGTTTCTGTATACGTAAAATAATGCTAAAGCAACGGTAATGTTGAATTAATTAATCACATAGAATTATGTATAAGCTCCATTCTCTTTTCTCCTTGAATCTGTTGCAAATTTTTTCCCCTTATTCCTTATATTTTATGCAGTGTTAGATTACTTTTTACGTACGTTGTATAACTAACAATAGGACACAGAAATTCGATGTGTCCAAGTATATTTGCTAATTTTCATGTAAGATTATCTGTGTATTTCTTTTTGAAATATTTTCAGCGCTCCCAAGTTAGTGTACTCATTGGGAAAGGCATTAATTCTCTGTTAATTGTTATAGTGTGTTTTTAGCATCGATTTTTTACTTCGAATAATTCTTCAAATGTTTCATAATGTAATAGGTAAATCTAATGCATGTAATCTAAGAGATAAATCCGCAGAATGGATAGAAAATAGCAAAGTTTCATATCTGAATTTAGTTAACATTCGATTACTGATTTTTAATACACGAGAGTGGAACTTTATTGTTCACAACGGAAAAATTTTCTACCGAATTAAGAATTCATTCAAAAATATATTATTTTACGAAATCTGATTCTTTTTTTAGAATGTAACAACAATTTAAAATGAACAATAGTTGAATAATAGATCCTTTATTTCGCGAGAATATAATAATTTGGAATTTTATTTTGAATCTCTTCTGTTCAGCGAATCTACAGAGTGCGTTACGAATCAGTCGCCACAATTTTTCTTGACACTTCCGGTCATCTGACCAAAAATCGTTGCGAAGAGAACTTAGTCAGTACTCAAGCGGCAAGAAAGTGCAGATTTAAAAATAGCTAGAAATATTTCTTTCCAATAACAAAATGGTCACCATAATATTTTTTAAACGGGACTATACATTTTTAAGTTCGTAGTATTACGTATAAGTGTTGTCAAGACGAATTCAACGTGCTGGTACACCTTGTGACGACCTTGAATTCAGAAATCGTCACGAATCGATTGCTACGATATTTAACCTAATTGACCGACGATACATAACGCCGAAGCACCGAAAATCTGAAAAATCTTATTCTTTAACGGAAGCTATACATCAGAATATGTTAGACAGTATATGTTGCGTTTTCCGAAGGTGAGGTTCCATTTCGAACATTTAATTTAATCGATTGCATGTACGTTTTAAATAAAATTTCATTTCCAGTTATTTGTATTATTATATCCTGTGCATGTTTTTCATTTTGTTTACGCCTGTTGGGTTTCGGTTATGTGAGGTAGTCGAACTGAATGAAACACCCGAGGTTAACACAACACAATGTATTTAACAATAATATGGGATCGTTACCAACTATACATGTGCACACTCGGAAGAGAGAGACAAGGCCTCACACGGCGGGAAACAGTCAACGCTAGGGGTCTCCGTACGCGGGCACTTTGAATACTTTAACAACGCCTGAACGCGGCGCGTTGACGTTATTTATTGTCGAATTAGCAATAAGTCAAATATCGCGGAGGTGACGATTTCTGAATTCAAGGTCATAGTGTACTATTACGTTGAATTCGTCTTGACATCACCTGTAACATACTATGAACCTAAAAATACGTAGCGCCATTTAAAGAAATTACGGTGACCTTCGTTTTTTATCGAAGAAAAACGTTTTCGGCTATTTTTATATCTGCAATTCCTTGCCGATTGAGCACCGACTAAGTTTTCTTCACAGCAATCTTTTTGTCCGATGACCGGAAGTGCCAAGAGAAGCTGTGGTGGCTAATTCATGGCGCACCTTGTACACTCGCTGCGCAAGGTTACCGGAAAGTTAACCTGTTAAGTGAAGGTGACGAGTTAACTTGTCATTCGAACGATTAATACTTAGAATACAGTAAGTTGTTTATTGAGCGATACCTCTTATCTGTTGCATTATAATACCCGTGTTAAACATAAAGTATACTACACGGTGAGGCATATAAAACGTGTCTGCTCGATATTATCGAAAATATCGGTGCTACAAAAAAATGTTGTTAAGAATACCTGAAGTATTTTAGGTGAGAAAATTGAATTTTTTTAATTTATAAGAAAGGGTCGAGGACATTTCAAGGTTATCGCCTTCTTTTCTTTTTTAAATGGAACTATATGATGAATTAAACGATTATAGTCGATCAAGGTCACATGTAAAGAAACAGTCGTTATATTTTTCCAACTGCATCTATTTCTAATGTTGTAATGTTCCTTATTTACAATCGATGTTCGAAATGGCCTCTTGTAAACATTTCGTGATCCTATGACAAAGGGATAATCGCAACCCTATTAACACTACGCTTTATTTTATATTGTAATTTTCGTATGTATAAAATTGTACAAGATGCTTTACGGTTTCGTGTCACTTTAAGAAAAGAGTAACGAACATGAACTTTTGTTGTTTGTTGAAAGATTAAGAACGATCGTAGAATAAATGAGAATAAGTTTTTGAGAAGATGTACTATTGTTTGACACGTTGGCACCTGGTCAAAGAAATGTGGAAATTGCTCTGGCAGCCAACGTGTTAAAGATTTCCGGTGTCACAAGGTTCACGTATCTTAATTTCCGTGTCATCCCGCGTTGTGGGAAGTGACGACATGACTCTTTGTTTTGGTACTCTTTGTATGGTGGCCATGGTACTCGACTTCCGCGTTCTATCCATGATGCAGTTGGAAAGACGTAACGACATTTTCCTTACCTGTGACCTTGAGTGACTATAATCGTTCAATTCATCTTGATGAGGCTTGGCTCAACTTGGAACACACTAGTCTTTAAATAGCCTCGCGTAAAAAAATCTAAAAGAGTCCAATCTGGCGAACGCGGTGGAAATTCTACAGTTCTACCTTTGCCAAGCCAGCTGTTTCGAAATAGTTTAGTGTCCTACGAACGGTGTGGGCACTGTATGTAGAAGTTCCATCCTAGCGAAATTATAGGTGTTGCATTGTGTGCAGATCAATATCGCTTAGAAGAACTGGTACTTCATCTTGAAGAAATCTATTGTAACGTTCAGATGTTAAATGATCGTTAAAAAAGTATGGCTCGATCAAATACCCATTCACTATTCCACACCATGCATTAAAAGACCATTATTCTTGATAAGATATTTGTCTGTGCGAATGGGGATTTTGATTTGACCAATAATAAGAGTTATGACGATTCACGTCACCTCTATTATTAAAATTAGCTTCATTCGAAAATAGGACGTAAGAAAAGAAATCGGGATCCTGGTTTATTTTTTGACGAGCCCATTGACAAATGTGTAACCTACACGTGATGCAGTGCAATGTGATACGGATGAAATTTGTTGTGTCTAAGATATCGTGAAGCTGTTGGGCAATATTGTCTTGAGATTACCGCCTCAGATTATTTCTTACTAAGACTTTCTTAGTAGGTAAAAGATTTGACAATATCGACTCTATAAGAAATAACATTGAAAAATATTCGAATGAAAAACCGAAGAAATTTTATTATGATGGAGCACACAGTGGTCTGGATTGAGAAATTCGGTGACATTTTTGTATAACTTTCGAAACACTGCATACTTGTGATTTTTGCGTAAATTATTATCGAGATATCAGCTTCCAAATTTTACATGTCGCCAGTAATATGGTTACCTGATGTACACCGTGGGGAGAGATAAAGGTGTTTTTCGTAATGCTACTACTGGTATGGCATTGCCCAAACATAAAGTCGCAGTTTTCCAATGTTTCTAAAACATTGTCCGACTAAAAGTCACCTCCCCGTGGTGTATAGTGGACGAAGAACTTTCTAGATATTTTTTGACTATAAGCTCTTCTGTACAATTTACATAGCTTATGACACGATTCTAGGACTTCTTCTGTGAAACATCCAATTGGTAGAACGAAGTTTTCTTTTATTACAGAAGGCCCGTGGATCAAAACTTTATGCACCGTGGGTGGCATACAGTACGACGGACACAGTGATACAAACAGCTTTGCTGTATCAATGCAATAGGTTTTAAATTTTGCGTATTTAACAATTTTACCGCAAGAAATAATAATTAGGATATTATGAAATCTTTCAATTAATATTACATCGATTCCTACAATTGAAATATTTAACCAATAATAGTAACTATTGTAGAAAAATTATAAAATCATTGAAGAAGCAGATCTTTCGGAAGTGGTCTTCCTGTATTGAACTGACCGCTCCAAGCCGAAACTTTGTCGAGTTGTAATCTTGGACCCATACAGTAAATTCTCCACAAGTGTCAGCCCGCAAGGAAGCTAAACCTGACACTTGTAGAGTCAGGGACTACGTTTTCGAGCCTCGCGCCCGCCTTTGTAGTTTGCCGAACGTAGACAAGGACAACGAATAAAAGATAAGGATGAAACGTAAGTCGAGGCAACCAAGCGATTTAAATACCAACTTTTCTAATTTTACGTTTTTTTATCCCGAAATTTTTCTTAACATATTGATGAGATTTTTCTGATGAAAATGACATCAAACACGACATAATTTGAACAACATTACTTATTAACACGTTCACTGTCACGCCAGATATTTCACTGTATTGAGATAAAACAGACGCCCTGTATTACATTACATAGAGTCGGCCTACCGTTTGACTGCCAGTTGGAGAATTGGCCTGCCGTTTGAATGACACTTGTAGAATCGGCCCTACATTATTTTTTTGCGTGGAGGTAGTCCGACATTAAATTAATTACTCAATAAGTATTAATAAGTAAATGTTGTTCAAATTATATCGTGTTTGATATCATTTTCATCAGAAAAATCTCACCAACATGTTAAAAAAAATTTCAGATGAAAAAAAGTAAAATTAAAGAAATTATATTTTTCTATTATGATTTGTGGAGCCGTGTAATCTCGTAAAGGAAACCGACTGGTGTAGTGTTACACGCTTGACTGACAGCGAGCGAAATAACATGGGCGCAGCAATGACGCAGACCTAGGCGTTGGACCATCTATACTGACACTTGTAGAATCCAAACTTACTGACTCTTGTGGAGAAGTTACTGTATATAGAAGTTAATTTTGTTGTATACTTTTGCTTTTGGTAATATTCAGATATTTGTGATTCGTGTTTCTGTCACTCCATCCAGCCATCTTGATCGAGACGACTCAAATTGCGCCATTAAATCCTGGATGATGGTCCGTGACTCTCTCCAATTTCTACATAAGCAAATCAGCAGTGTCATCTCGAATGACTATTAAAGTTTCAATTTTAACGTTGAATTGTGAGTACAGCTTTCATTTGTGGCATTGCTGTAACTCATGCAAATAATTTAGTGCTATTGCTTCAGAAACTGTTGCGCCATGTATTAGATAAGTTGGTATCGATTCAGTTTGCGTTGATTTAAATGGGGAGGTACAATTCCATCGTTTTTATTATACTAATTTCAGTATTTATTTACAAAAAAGTCTCTTCAAAA